>NW_025055754.1:0-7068 GCF_019279795.1 Protopterus annectens
ATTGCCACTTGGATAGAAGGAAGTTTCTGAGCTCACCAGTGGGAGTGGGGGCCTTGAGCAGCCTATCTGTCCCTGGGGAAGTGACCTCAGCACTTGAGCTGTAAATCATTGGTTGCTTTGGACCATTTCTAGCTCTTTTCAAGTTCCTGTATAAAAATCCGCCTCAGGGCATTTTTTCTGGCTATATACCCAAGCAGAGCTCCACGTGGTCCTGCAGAGGGGTCCTGGCAACAGAGAACTGAAAGAAACCCACTTTCCAGATTTAAGTATTTTTGGCTTTTTTATCTGCATTGTTCTCTCTGGCTTTCATTTAACTAGATATAACTGCTTTTGTGTCTATCTGCTGATTTCTGAAGTATCTGCACTTAAAAGTAGCATTTTGGTTGACTCTGGTCGATTAATACTGTTTTTTTGTTAATTTAATGCTGAGGCTGCCCACTAAAGTGTGCTAGCCTGTGTAAATCGATTTTACTGTTTGCTTAATTGCATTTCTGTGTGCTTTCCTGAAAAACAAAAACAAAAAAATACTCCTTGTTTTCCGCCTTTGCTCGACTAGTTAAGACCAGTATACAGGCTTTGCTGTATTCTGGGCTGTGTGTAGTTCCTGTGTTGGCCATTGCCTTACTTGGTAGAAGGAAGTCTCTGACCTCACCAGTGGGAGGGGGGAGCCTTGAGCAGCCTATCTGTCCCTGGGGAAGTGACCTCACCACTTCAGCTGTAAATTATTGGTTGCTTTGGACCATTTCTAGCTCTTTTCAAGTTCCCTGTAAAAAAATCCGCCTCGGGGCTTTTTTCTGGCTATATACCCAAGCAGGGGTCCACGTGGTCCTGCAGGGGGGTCCTGGCAACAGAGAACTGAAAGAAGCGACCACTTTCCAGATTTAAGTATTTTTGGCTTTTTATCTGCATTGTCCTCTCTGGCTTTCATTTAACTAGATATAACTGTTTTTGTGTCTATCTGCTGATTTCTGAAGTATCTGCACTTAAAAGTAGCATTTTGGTCGACTCTGGTCGATTAATACTGTTTTTGTTAATTTAACTGCTGAGGCTGCCCACAAAAGTGTGCTAGCCTGTGTAAATCGATTTTACTGTTTGCTTAATTGCATTTCTGTGTGCTTTCCTGAAAAAAAAAAAAATACTCCTTGTTTTCCCGCCTTTGCTCGACTAGTTAAGACCAGTATGCAGGCTTTGCTGTATTCTGGGCTGTGTGTAGTTCCTGTGTTGGCCATTGCCTTACTTGGATAGAAGGAAGTTTCTGAGCTCACCAGTGGGAGTGGGGAGCCTGAGTGCCCATCTGTCCCTGGGGAAGTGACCTCAGCACTTGTTTGTAAATCATTGGTTGCTTTTGACCATTTCTAGCTCTTTCAAGCTCCTGTATAAAAACATGCCTCAGGGCTGCTTTGGCTACATACCCAAGCAGAGCCCCACGTGGTCCCGCAGAGGGTCCTGGCAACAGGAGAACTGCAGTTAGCTGCACCACTTTCCAGATTTAAGCACTTTTTGGCTTTTTTATCTGCATTTCGTCCTCCTGGCTTGTTTAACCAGATATAACTGTTTCTGTGCTCATCTACGATTTCGGAAGTATCTGCACCCAGTAGCATTTGGCTTCCACTCTTGGTCATTATTAACACTGTTTTTTGTTAATTAACTGTTGAGGTTGCCCAATAAAGTGGTGCTAGCCTGTAAATCGATTTTACTGTTTGTTTAATTGCATTTCTCAGGTAAGCTTCCTGAAAACAAAAAAAAAAAAAAAAAATAATTTTTGTTTCTCCGCCTTTGTTCGACTAAGACCAGTATACAGGCCAAGGTATTCTGGCTGTGTAGTTCCCAAAGTTGGCTATTGTCTTACTTGGATAGAAGAAGTTTCTGAGCTCACCAGTGGGCGGGGTTTTGAGTACAGCCTATCTTTCCTTGGGGAAGGACCTCACACTGAGCTGTAAATCATTGGTTGCTTTGGACCATTTCTAGCTCTTTTCAAGTTCCCTGTAAAAAAATACGCCTCAGGGCGTTTCTTCTGGCTATATACCCAAGCAGAGCTCCACGTGGTCCTGCAGGGGGGTCCTGGCAACAGAGAACTGAAAGAAGCGACCACTTTCCAGATTTAAGTATTTTTTGGCTTTTTATCTGCATTGTCCTCTCTGGCTTTCATTTAACTAGATATAACTGTTTTGTGTCTATCTGCTGATTTCTGAAGTATCTGCACTTAAAAGTAGCATTTTGGTCGACTCTGGTCGATTAATACTGTTTTTGTTAATTTAACTGTTGAGGCTGCCCACTAAAGTGTGCTAGCCTGTGTAAATCGATTTTACTGTTTGCTTAATTGCATTTCTGTGTGCTTTCCTGAAAAACAAAAACAAAAAAATACTCCTTGTTTTCCCCTTTGCTCGACTAGTTAAGACCAGTATACAGGCTTTGCTGTATTCTGGGCTGTGTGTGTTCCTGTGTTGGGCGTTGCCTTACTTGGATAGAAGGAAGTTTCTGAGCTCACCAGTGGGAGTGGGGAGCCTTGAGCAGCCTATCTTTCCCTGGGGGAAGTGACCTCAGCACTTGAGCTGTAAATCATTGGTTGCTTTGGACCATTTCTTGCTCTTTTCAAGTTCCCTGTATAAAATCCGCCTCAGGGCGTTTGCGGTGATAGCGCAGCGTTATACAGGTTTAAACTATTTCTGGCTCAAGTCTGCTCTTCAATTTTGCCTTAGAAGCTCTACTCAGTCTATTTAGCTGTATATATTAGCACTTGTTTTCGGAACTTCTGTCCTTAGCAAGCACTCATAATAAAATAAGCACTCTTATCCTAAAGTAAGCACTACAGGCATCCACTACCCTTTGTGAATACCCACTTCCCTTAAAGGCACAGCACTCCTTATAATATTCTAGTATGTCGAGTGGTAGACCACTAGCATCCTCTCTTGTTCAGCTGGTTAATCTGGGAATCTTAAGACAATGTTACAATTGTCTCATGTACACAGACAACCCTCTCCTCCTTCCTACTAACACATATACTTGTGAGAGATGCAACTATATAGCCAGACTGGAGGCTGAACTCTCTCAACTCAGGACTGGCAAGACCAGACAGGAGGAGAAGGTACCCACACCCAAAGCAAAACCGGTCACACATAAAACCACCACTACTACAAACCAAACACATAAGAACACAAAGACATACTCGGAGGCTCTTATAAAAAACTTACCAAAACAACAGAGGCCTCCAAAGCAGACACCCAGAAATACACCCCCACAAAATGCAACACCTACAACACATACCTCAAGCAACAGGTGTGTCACACAATCACAGCCCCTAAGGCAAAACACTATGCCAGAGACATTAGTAATAGGTGACTCTATAGTCAGACACACCGACGTTCCACTTACCAGGCTGAATAAGGAGAGGGTAACGGTGAGCTGCCTATCGGGGGCTAGGATCCGCCACATTACACACGCACTCAGGTCACTCCAAAGCAAGTACAAGTATGATGCAGTCATTGTCCATGCTGGTGTGAATGACCTGAGACGTACCTCCCTGGACTACATGAAAAGAGACATTGAGGAGCTCTCCGATTATGTAGCCCAGACTGGTATGACCCTGACCCTGAACAGCATCCTGCCTTCACCAAGAATGATGCCTCAGTACAAAGACAAAATGATCAGTTTTAACAATTGGCTTAATCACTGGTGTCATTCTAGGGGGATCCAATGTCTGTCAGCCTGGGATGACATGCTGGACAGCACGTTGTTCAAGGGATGGCTTGCACCTGTCACCACTGGGCTTCCTGATACTGGCCAAGGCTCTTGCCCCCCCCATAGTGCCTTTTTAGGCAATGCTCAAAGACAAATCAACCTCCATAAAAAAAAAAATGGAAAAAATTAAGGGTAATGCTGCTCAATGCCAGAAGTCTAAATCTCAAGATGCAGGCACTCAAAGCACTTCTCAGTATGGAGAACATCGATGTCTGTGCAGTAACTGAAACCTGGTTCAAGGCTCCTGAGGGCACTCCAGCGCTACCAGGCTATACCTCATATCATGCTTTGCCTCAAGTTCCAGGCCGAACCACAAGGAGGGGAGTGTCCATTTTCATAAAGGACACCTACACCTTCGATTGGTGGCTACCCATGAAGCATCAGAAACCATACAAGTTTTACTCACCATAGGCAAAACTGCCATACAACTGGTCGCATGTTATAGAACACCCTCCCAATCCCAGGAATCCCATCAAGCATTCCTGAAAACACTGGAGGATATGAATGTCACACCAAACACCATCATATTGGGTGACTTCAACTACCCCAACATAGACTGGGCCCACTATTCTAGCCCTAACACCCTAGCCCAAAGATTCCTGGAATTCATTAACTCAAATGCTATGGAGCAACTAGTCACTTCTCCTACGAGGAGAGATAATATACTTGACCTGATTATCACAAACATGGGGTCCAAATGCTCCGACCGGATATAAACCCTCACTAGTAAGATCTGATCATAAACTGTTCACGTTGGATGTACATATCCCACCCCACCCCCAGAACAAAAGACTACAGTGAAAAACTTTTCAAAAGCTGACTTTGTGCTCCTTAAGTCAGAAATGATATCCTTTAAGCCTACTGGGTTAATGGAAACCACATCCCAAAATGCTGAATCCTTCACAAAAGCCTTCTACGGACATCTCCAAGAATGCATGGATCAAGCAATCCCAACTAAAACCAAGACCCTCTCCACCAAGGGAAAACGCCGTTTGGTGGACCCGCTATAAACAAACTGTACAACAAAGAAGGAAGCTACTGCAGACAAAGCCAAATCCCACAAAGGAAAGGCTTCCCTGATCAGCACAAGTAAAAAACTACGTTCTCTCATAAAAACATCTAAAGCAAACTTTGAGAAAAAGATTGCCAAGGATACCAAAGACAATCACAAGGCCTTCTTCAATTATGTCAGAACCTTGGGAGAAATTCTCAGATATGCTCTGAGTTAGTACACAACGACAAAAAATTCACTGACCCTACCGACATTGCCAATATTCTGGCAGATAGGTTCAGTGCAAATTTCTCCCCTCCCTCACCCCCTAAAGATGAAGTAATTATCCCTGCTGAATGTAACCTACCTGTCATCACAGACATACAGGTGAAATCAGCACTCAACAAAAGCAAAAAACACAGCATCTATGGGACCCGATGGTATCCCCGGTTGCGTGTTACGTGAACTTCAAGATGAACTAAACCCGCACCTAAGAACGCTATTCAATCTTAGCCTCACTACAGGATATGTACCTGAACACTGGCGCACAGCAACAGTGGTCCCACTCCACAAAGGGGGAAATTCTACTGACCCTGGTAACTACCGCCCCATAAGTCTGACCAGCCTGGTCTGCAAGGCTATGGAAAGAATCATCATGGAACTCATAAATGGCAACATTGGGGATCTGCAGACCCTTGATCCCACCCAGTTCGGTTTTGTAAAAGGCAGATCCTGCCTCTTAAACCTGGTTGACTTCGAGACAGTCACTAGTGCCATCGACGAGGGCAAGGCTGTCCACACTGCCTACTTGGACTTGGCTAAAGCCTTTGACAAGATACCACACTATGGCATCATAGACAAGCTCAGCAGCCTAAATGTAAATCCATATGTCACAAGATGGGTAGCAAACTGGCTAAAAAACAGAACCCATAAGGTCAAAATTGCTGGAGCCATGTCAGACTCAAAACCAGTCACAGTGGTGTCCCTGAGAATCAGTCTGGGACCACTCTTATTAAACATTACTTCTCAGATGTAACAAATATGGGAGGATTATGGCTGACAAAGTTTGCGATGACTGCAAACTGGGTGCCTATAGTTGATTCACCTGCTGACACACATCCTACAGAAAGGTCTCACTGAAATGGACAACTGGTGCGGAATCAGCCTCAAACTGCGCCAAAAATGTATAGTCATCCCTTTGGGAAAAACAAAGTACCCACAAATTATCCGTAGACAATAACCCAGTGATGCGGAAGAAGTAATCAAAGACCTGGGGACTCAGAATGCGATGGTGACCTCTCAGCACTGACAACCATGTTGCCAAAGTGGTCGAAAAAAGACATTCTACCTTGCCCATCATCATGAAGGGATTCTCATCAGATCAAAGGAGGTCATTGTACCTCTATATTCCTCCCTTGTCAGGCCCATGATTGAATATAATGCTCCATTTGGGATGTATCTCACCCGGCACATGCAACAACTGGAAGAACCCCAGAAGTACCTCACCAAAGAGGATCGCGGAACCCTCAAACATGTGCCTTATCCAGCTAGATTAAAGAAACTCAGCTCTATTCAGTAGCATACACGCCTGCTCAAGAGGTGATTTGTACCCTAACATATAGGGCCATGTCAACCAGAACTGTTGGACGGCATGCTCCATCTCAAAAATCAAATCCACAGAACCACCTTGAGCTAAAGATTTCAGCCTCTGCACAAATATGAATAGGACATGCTGGAGGATGGGTCATAACACAGAGGAGTTACCCATACTCTGGAACAAAATCAGTTCATGTGAGACAGAGCCCTTCATTGCCACTGTTCAGAAAAATCTCGATGCATGGATGGGGAGATGCATAAGTTACCCGGGGAGTCACCTCAGTGTCACTACTAGACAGAGGTATAGTTTACTAAATAATGGGGTCCCATGTAATGTCACTACTAGAGAAGCGCAACTATATATCTGGTGGCGGAAGCCATCACTGTTAGCTAGGCTTATAAATGCCCGGGCAGATAATACAATGCCACTACTATGAAACTATGAAACTATACAAACATCAAGCAGATGATGGCTATAACTTATGCCCTTCAAACTCTGCATCATCTGTGGAACCCAGGACCATTTCATGTAATGACAGGCAATAAACTGACATGTAAGAGATCAGCAAATTGGGGTGCAATGTCCTATCACTTCTGTAGATTTGCTGTGGTAGCCTGAGAGCTGGCTATTGAATAAAAACACTTCCCTCAGGCTGTTTACATTCCCACAAAACAAAAAATTAAAAATTGATTTTGACCCCCATTTCCACTGAGCAGAAGCCCCAAATAAATAATTATTTTTA
>NW_025055755.1:0-7900 GCF_019279795.1 Protopterus annectens
CATACCCAGTATCAGTCCTCAGTTCTTTCTTGGGTTTTTTTTCAAAAAGGAAGGCTTTCGGCTGTACAGATGGATTATTCTCCCTATCAAATGGAGTACCACTTCATGACCACACAAAAACATGTTCACACTTAAAATCAAAGTAATCTCTTTGGAGTTTCCATTTTTTTCTGTTGTTGCATTTCCTCATCAAAACCGTTCAAACTCTATAACATGCAATCTCTTTCTTCCAGAAACACATCTTGAACAAACTTCAGTTTCAAATCATTAACCTCTGTGTCAATTTCCATAACCAAATCATTTTCCATTGGTTTAAAGAATTAAGTCAAGAGACAAATATAATTGAAACGCAACTTTATGTCAAGTGCTTGCCAGCACCTCAGAAGCTTGAGATACTAGTCACCACAGGTAGGCATACACAATTCTCTCAGGCTTCTTGGTATTAGTTTGTGATGCAAGCAAGCTTCTAGGTGAAATCTTTGCCATTGAAGCTTCTTTAATTTATAGAATTTGTTCTCTAATTCTCTAAGTAATTTCAGAAGAGAGGTAATATCAACTGATAAATTATCAGTCATTGTAAACTTCTCTGTCAAATTCAACAGTAATAGAGGATTATTCTCCAAAGTCACAACTTTAGTAGAGTTCACTGTTTTAACTCAGCTGTGCACTACCTACTATTTTATTATTTTGTAGTATGTATTTTCAAGTTCGAATTGTATTAGTGAATTAGGTGCATAACATATTTAAAGTTGTTAACTTCACACCCTCCATGCTGCAAGGTTTCGGCTTGGTTTGTTTTTGACCCGGTATATGTTGCATACTGGGTTTTATGAGACTTCAAGGGATGCCACAAACTTTTCCATTTTCTTTTTGCAATTGTAATACAGTCATGCACAGCATGGGAGCTGCACCTCATCTTTGAAGGGATGACATCAGCTGTGTTGTGCAAAGATGTGTGTGCAGAAATGACTTCTATAGCCATGTAGGATTTGGCTTTGTTTTACAACAGTACCCCACTGGATGCACAGTAACAAGGGCTGCCCAAACCCCACCCAAGACCCAGCACATGGTGATTTGTTTTCTATATCATTGAATAAACATGTTGATGTTTTGTTCGCCTGCATGAATAATCATCCAGGAAAGCAGATACATAGGGAAAAAAGTTTAGTGGATCGCATTCTGCTTATACTGACTGGCAATATATATTTCTGTTTTTTTTTTTCTAGTAAATATAAATTGCCATTAAATTGTACTAGAGTAGTTCAGCTATTTATCATCCTAACACTCACTCTAAAATGTTATATTTTCACACATCTTTAAACGCCATTTTGTTACTAAAATGAAAGGCATGCTGTTAACAGAATTAACTGTTTATAGTGCAACATGTGCAACCTTTTAGAATCATAGCAGAAACCAAGCATTTGCATCTGTTTTCAGGAGGATAACAGATTAAGATTACCAACAGACGGGACTGTGTAAGGGAAAACTTCAACTCCCAACTGTCACTGTCACATGCTACCATTAAAGCCATACACACCAAAGTTAAACCATGTACTTCGAGCAGATCTGCAAAAAAGTGAAAAGATAAAACAACTTTAGTCCAAGAATGTCTTGCCATTCACATCATGACTTTCATTAACAAGCACAGTATCTGAAAGAAAGTTTTCCCCTTTATGATGAGAATTATGCAGATGATAACTCTATAACTTGTAATGTTAGCTGCATTAATCATGAATCTGGAGCCCATTTAAAACATTGAAACTGCAAATATTACTTTTTTCCCTTGCTTTTGCAAGGGGGCAAGACCACCTGCATTCCACCATGTGGGGGCCCCCTCGCTACTTAAATATGCCAACTCAGAGATCGCACTACATTGAGGAAAAAGGTAAATTATGATTAGGCAAAGAATGTTCATGATGTCACAGGCAAATCTGCATGACATGTCTTTCATTCATCATTTGCATGCTGCATCACAGCCACTAGGCATGTCAATCACTTGGGCCATACTCATTTCTGAGTGAAATGACCGGTGGGTTACTGTTGTAAAACAAAGCCTAGGATTACAGATGTTTTCAATACTAAGAGGAATAAGACACTCCTGCATCCATTTGCATACACACACACATACACACACACACACACACACACACACACACACACACACACACACACACACACACACTCACACTCAAGGCAGGTTTTCAATGCAGTATTTAAACCCCCTACCTATCTACAGACACACTGTAAATGCAAAGTGTCATTATATGCGCATGCATGAGAGGTCACGACTTTGGTGGTAGGGAGTGCATTTTCGAATCCACATTACCTCTTTAGTGTGTTTGCAGGGGAGAATATGTCTTTTGTGGACCAGAGGGAAAAGGGATGGAAGGTTCATAGCAGTAAATGTTTCTCTCATTAGTGGGTATCAAATGAGCACAGCTGCTGAATTAATCCTCGGTGCTATGACCACATCATCACACACAAGTTGACTTATATGAAAGAGTGGAATGCCGAACTTTTTATTTTTACAGTCTAGTGGACACTGTACTTAATACAAATTAATCACTGCAGAGATCTAACTTTACAGTGTGGGAGATACTTTTGGGGAATATCACCACTGCTTTACAGAGAAGAGTCTGACTTGTTGATGTGGACTCATCCCGGCGAAGTCTATAAAAGTTTCCACAGACTACCAAGGATTCAAAGTGAAGGCTAGTAATGTGAAAAGATCATATTACCAACTCTATAAAATAACCCATCCATAGGATTTGCCTGCTGTGAGATTAGGGCCCTCTACCTATCTAGTTATGTAATCTAGAGACACAGTACTTAAACAAGTGCTAACACAGAGAGTCTGACTTCCACTGTGTGAGAGTGCACTTTATAGAGGGATGACATCATCATTGTGTGTTGCAGAGATGTTATTTAGAAAAAGGTATGACACTGATATGGACTCACCTGCAGTGTAAAAGCTATAGATAGCTAGTTCTAATGAGGACAGCAATACGGCAGAGATCACATGTTTACGTTCTATACACAATACAGACGTACTCGGTTGACTGTTGGATTAGAAACACAAGTGCCACAGAGTCTGACTTTGGCATTACTTTATGGAGGATGATATCAGTGTTGCAATATACAGAAGATGATGCTGGAAAAAGCTTCAATGACATTGATGTGGACTCACCCTCCAGTGTAAAACTTTTTCTTCATACTGCTATACTTGCCTAGTTCATTGAGGCAAAGCATTATGTCGGTCATATTTACACATCTCTGCCACACTATTCATATAAACACAAAATAGAAAGCTGCCAGCTGTGAGATTAGAATCACCTAATTATCTGGTTACACAATTTAGAGACACAGTACTTAATGCACCAAATGCTACTGTAAAAAGAAGTTTGACCTTCTAGAGTGTGACAATTTTACAGTGTACATAGGATTAATTTCTCAATCTGGTGTGAAGAAGATATTGTGAATTGTTAAAGCTTTTGTGCAAAGAGACCATTTTGTTGATATGAAAGAGTAAATGCAATCTTCTGATCAATAATACCGTATATATGTACTGACTTATGCCAGCTATGTTGTCATTAATGTATATTACAGAACTGGAGGACTGACATGTACCCTGTCTGTTTTATATAATGTATATGTAAATGAGACACACAATCACACTTCTGAAATACAGGATGGACAGCAAAGCATTTATGGCTCATGTAAACCTTATTGAATGCTATTGATATTCACAATGATATCTGTTTATGCATGGGGAATTGGGAGCTGTTAGCCACAAAACAATCCTTAATACCGTTCATTTCTACAATGCAATGGGGCTAAGTAATGATGAAGTATGTGTGTTTGTAGAACATTTACAAATGTAAGTGCTGCTGTGCAGACATAACTGTTCAGAATTAAGTGTTCAGTTATCAACACAGTTCACTGCAGTTCACTTGAGTACAGTAAGCCATTTCCATGTAATGATGTAATAACATCCAGCACCTAATAACATCCAGTAAGAATAATTATCTTTGTTCAAAATATTTTCCTAAAGTGTAAACTGCCGGAGAAACCTATTAGTGCAAATGTTGGTAAAGTATTAGCACATGTGTGATCTCTACTTTGAGGTGCAGATCTTCATAATGTGACGTAACAGTGTTCAGTGGTGGTCCCTGCAAATCTTTGCACAAATAAGTAGCAAGGAGAAAATGGTCCGAGTATGATTAAATGTAGAACAGATTTGTTTTATATTAATGCTTAATAATGTGTCAGTGATGCCAACATCTGTCATGGTAGTACTCCTGCTCAAAGTGCCTTACAGATACTTTTTGCATGTTGGACCTCTACCATTAACATATGTAGAGGCCAGAAAACTTTAATTAAAAAATGAATTGATGTTAGTTTGCCATCCTCATTTTGTGTGACTTTAGGTAAGTGCTAAGAAACCAGTGTTAACTGCTGAAGGAAAAAAGTGAAAACTTTAATCTGTTGAACCGTCTATAGCATATACAGGGTTAGCAGTAGAGCATGACTGGCAGCACTCTGGCTAGTACTGAGTGGAGCAAATCCATCTTTCCACTAGCTTTCTCTGTAGTACAAGGTGTATGCTTCCTGTACTAGTGTGACTGTAATGTCAGCATGTGCTTGACTTTATGACGCACTGTTGCTTCCTGCAGAGTTACTAACATGTTGAGTGTGAGATCCTGCCATTAACCTTGGGGACTGTATGCCACTTTCCCTCGACAGCCTTATAAATATAACTATGTTATCATCACCATCATCTTCAACAGGCATTCTCCTACTGATATCCTCCAAATTTACTGGTGCAGTGGAACTGTTTCTTCCACTGTTGATGCTATAAAAAAAATATTTGAAAACATTACCAATAATGGAGTAGCATATACTACTATATGCTGAGTAAGGAGGTATGGGTATATTTACCATTCACACTGACTTCATTGTCTTTCTGTTCTGATGTGAAGTATTCACCTGTTAATAGCAATTGCTGTGTGTTTAATATAATCATTACTCGTCTTCATGCAATTCTCTGTATAAGTATATGTTTCTGTTTTCTGTGGATAACCTTCACTGACAAGAGGTAGTGGTGCTGTTGCTGCTGCAGATATTGATAATATGCAGCAGATGTCCACCTACCACCACTGATTTCTCATTCCAATCCTATCATATTCTCTATTACAGTCTTCCCACATAAATGGAGAGAAGGTATTCTTCGTTTTGATGTTAAAGGGATGAGTGCTGCAGCTCCTCCTAGTACCTGGTAATGAGCAATTGCTGTTCTGCCTCACCTTGGCTCTAGCGCGTGTACGGCCTTTTCCTATTCTTATGCTGTCTTCAGGTGCAGTTCCATCCCCTGTTTGGCATCCCAGAGCTACTTGATTCCAGGTCTTTGAATTTACAGTATGTCCTAAGGGCTGCTGTGAGGGTGCAGTTTTCCTCATGGTTAAAGTTATGCTTTCTTGGCATTGATCCCTAGCTTTGCATCATTTCTGACCTAAAATAATATGCCACAGTCATGCACAAAAAGTTATGAAGTAATTATCAGTCACAAGAAAAAAAACAGTTGACACAAAACCCATAATCATATACAAATGCAGAGTCTTAATTTATCCAAGTAAGGTTGTGTTGAACTAATATTTGCACCATCATGAAAACAATCACAATATACCAAGACAAAAAGTGGTTTTAACAGATTCATCCATCCCCCACTACTATTTCTTGTATTCATAATGCTATAATTTTTCATTCAGCAGTAGCACTCAGAAATGTCCTAGTAAAGACACATCCACATTCAGTCAAAAAAGCAACTTGGCACTTCATTATATTTCTGATATGTGCACAATCATTTAGCACCAAAATAAATTGCTTTCTCAGTGATTACTATGCATTTTCATTGCTGTTTTAAAGAATTTCCATTTCCAAATGATGGCTATACAGTATTCAAGTAATTCTAATACACCCATCATATCAGTAAAGTAAACATTTATTTAAGTAAACTCAATAATCTTATATCATTTGAACTGTTTCATATTCATTTGCAATAGATGCTATTGTTATTTTTGCATTCTTTACAAAGTCCAGAGTTTCCTAAGCCATTTGTCACCTAATATGGGTAATCTCAAGGTAATATGACCATGATAAACTTATTCACCTAAGTTCAGGGTCATTTACAAGGTTTACAAATGCAATTAATTCAGACCATTTTACTCCTTTATCTCTATGAAACTGAGTAATACACTAATGGGTAAGGCAACTTGAATGCGTAACTAGGCCCCTCAGCTTCTCATGAATAGAGAAAGAAGCTTCCATGTTCACAGAATGTACAAGGGATAGTCAGGAGAGTCCTGCTTCGTCCTCAACTAATCCAGAAGAATGCAACAGGAATGCATGGATAACCCCTACCTTATTCTCTAAGCTGACAAACATTTTAGAAAAGGTAAAATGGAATCATATGCATGTGAATTTGCACAGCCATGAAATATAATGCCAGCCTCCATCCAACAACATTCGGCACACTTTTATCACATCAAAGCACTTAACAACATTTACTAAGAATTGGTACTGATACACTCAGAAATATTATTTTCTGCAAAAGCCCCCCCCCCAAAAAAAAATAATATTGATGCTATACTGCATGAGGAATGTATAGAGGAATCATTCCTTCTTGACATTCAGGTATAATCAGCTAAAAAGCTAGCAACAACCAAAATTGCAAGAAGCAGTAGCAGTTGTAATTAAGGGTAAAAATGATATGCTCATTAATAATTGTTATTCACCATAGAAATTAAATGTGAATGTAATCTTTTATAAAAAAAAAACATGTAGGTGACAAAGCATTTTGGTTAAACCAAATTTGCCAATATTAACATTACAAGTTCTAATGTCCCTGCTGGTTAACCTAGTTTAGTTTGAGTGATGTCAGACCATAGAGGAGGTGGCTCTACATCTATGAACCACAGCCCTGCTCGCCTTTTCTTCACCTCAGCACTGACACTTTTAATGATGACAGACACTGTGAAGATACAAGGCCACATTCTCAGCTAGTCTGGCAAAGTGACCCAGATAATGATTTATCTTTCTTAGGGATTCTTACATGGATAAGATCTGGCATGTAATAAATCGATCAGACTGGAAAATAGACACCAGGAAGAAGATGGGTAGCACTGTCATCCTGACAGGATCACCTGCTCTGACCAGTGCAGACACAGGTACAATGACCTACGACCTGCATTTGTTTTTTATTTGCTAGAAGAAATATGTGCAACTGCAAGTGTTATGCTATTATAATGCAAAAGCATAAAAATATCTCTATACAGGTTGCGCATTCGCACAAATATGAAATGTTAATATGATGACATTATTTTGAATTGTAAATGCATTATATATATCTATATATATATATATATATATATATGTAGTACCCAGATGGATGGTGCAGAGTTTCAGACGATTATCAAATCAATGAAAATCCAGCCAAATTGCATTCACGGTATTTACTAACAAAGGCAAAACAAGCGTTGGCGCTATATGGCAGTTGCCGCTTCATCAGGCGTTACAACTAAAACCAGCTCGTCAATATAAATAGTAATGGATATCATTCAAAAAACGTCACTTCCCAAAAATCAATTATTACATCATTTCCTTCATACTTATAAAACACAAAATTAGCGTAAAAAACAAAGTATCATAGCATTACTTCAAAACATAAGGACATCACTATCTAAAAATGCTTGCAAACCCTAGCATACACTTGCAGGATGAAAACTACTTGATATTATGTTATAATGATAGAAATCACTAAACCATAAAAATCAAATAATCAGAAAACAGGCTAATGGCATAAAAATGTTCCTACATATACACATGTCATAAAATAGCAAAGTGT
>NW_025055756.1:0-8197 GCF_019279795.1 Protopterus annectens
TTACTTAAAAAAGAACATATAAGAGAAATACCATAACAATTTTATACAAATAATTAAAATAGGTATTATTATAATATTCAACAAAACAACTAAAGTATTTACAAAGACATCCACTACAATTAAATCAATTAATTAAACTAAAATATTGTGCTATTGAAATTAGAATTTTTAACAAATTTTGTAAATTATCCCACAATATAGTTTACAGTTTCTTTCTAGTTGTTCTCATTCTAATTGTGCTATTTCCATATGGCAATAATATATCTTCATAACATTTAAAACTATTGAACTTAAGGAGGTGTATCTGAAACCTGTACTTTGGTTATTATTTTCCTAGCTACCGCTAGATAGACCATAACAAGGGCAGCTTAATCTTTTAGCCCACAATATGCTAGGTGTGTTGGGAATATAAGAGAATTTAGAAATAATGAGGAATGTTCTGCAAAAGAGCCTGCAAAAATTCATTATTAATTGATTCTCCTAGTATTCTTTCAACTTCTACAGTCATAAAACATATGAGAGCCCAGTCAGCATTAATTTCTACATTACACTTTATATAGATTATCTTTATTATTATTTTATTCATCACTAGTAAAAGATCTATGTAAAAAATTTCCATGTATAAAGCTCCCAGACAATGGAAGATGTAGTTCTATAAGCAGATTCCAAATATATTGTTTATCTTGTTGAGTTGGTGGGTCCCCATTAATAAAAGGTGAAATAATTCCAGTATGAATCTACATTGTAAAAAGTTTCTTGTCTGATAATTTTATGTATATATGAAAGTTTACCTTTATCAGAAACTTTATGTTGTAAATTTAATTATCAAGTAATCAATCAGTTTTGGAATAGATTCTTTAACTGTTATAGACATTAGATCTATTCTATCAATGAGATGTTGTCAAAAGGGATCTGAACCTCTAACCAGCAAGTTTCTCTTAGATCAAATTCTTGTTTTAAGAAATCTAGATTTTTAACTTTATTATCAGATATAAAGCTGATACCAGTACTTTAGATTATTATCTATAGCTAAATGAGTTCCTTCAGAAGTAGATGACATAAGCATACCCTGAGTATACATTATAGGAATACAATAAAATTCCATTCCCTATACTTAGGGTGCATGCATATAAACTTACGATAACTAATAATAACATTTAATGGGTAACAGACCATATGTTTAGGTGTAATAGGTGAAGTACAAAATTCCTTTAGTAACCATAACATGGAGTTATTTAAATCATATTTTTATGTGTTAAGGAGATTTTCATGAAGTGCATACTAATTAGCTCCCAATAATCTTTCCATTTTGCGACATATGACTGATCTATTAATAAAGTAATAACTTTTATAATAGAAGAGAAAAGTATATAAATTAAAGTCTGGAAAAGAAATACCCCTTGAGACCAGCTATTAGTATGTTTCTTTAATGCAATCCTAGGTCTATTAGGTGCCCATAGGAAATTTAACATTAGTGTATTCAGTTTCTTGATAATTATTTTTGTGGGTGGAGATATTATTGGTTATTAAGTATAAATGTAGAATATTATCATTTAATATTTGATCTCCTCCATATTAAAAACCTTATATTATTCAAATTATTAAAAAGATTTTGTGTATATTAAGAAAATTAATATATATAATTTATATACAGATATTCATCGGTTATCTGACCTGAATTAGGTACATGTTAGTAAAATCACCTAATGGGAATATTTTTTAAATTATTATATGGTGATATTTTAGTTTTTCTTCATTGAATATTAAACCAGTATAGTATCTATATTATCTTGGCTCAAAATAAGACTGCATAGAAAATTGAGTCCTACTGATGTCAAATTCCATTATCATCTTTATTTCATCTATTTCAAAACCCTCTATGTCAGTACTGTTTCTAATCAAATTAGCCCAAGGCTCCATTACTAAAGTGAATAATAGTGGAGAAAGTGGACATCCTTGTTTTGTACCTTTAAGAATGGGTATTTTTGTGAAACATATGTTCCTACCTTAATATAAGCCAGCCTTTGTATAAATGTTCAATTAAATTTACAAATGCATCAGAGAATTTGTGCACTTCATTAAGGTAAACAGATAGTCCCAACTTACTGAATCAAATGCTAAACCCTTATATCAAGACTAATAAGTGTTATATCTTTCTTTTTCCTATTTGCAAAATCAATTAATGTTAAAGTTCTTCTTATATTATCAAAAGTATTTCTATTTACAATGAAGCCCGTCTGATCTATATCTATAATGCCGGGGATGATTGTCTTCAATCTATCAGCAAAAATACTCATAAACATTTTATAATCAACATTAAGTAATGAGATGGGTCGATATGAAGAACATCTAGTTGGATCTTTATTAGGTTTTAAAATTGGTGAAATAAATGTATATTGCCAAGATGGGGGGGTTATTAACTCAGTTTGGGCCAAAATAAAAACCTTATGTATTAATGAATATGTAGTTTTAGAAAGGATTTTATATATCTCTGGTATAATACCATCATTACCCGCTGCTTTGTTTGATTTAAGCTTATTTATTTGTGTAATAACTTCTGTATATGAAATACTCTTGTCCAATAGTTTAATCTGTTGTTTATTAAGCTTTTTATTCATGTTTGTGGTTATAAACTCCTTTATTTTATCTTTAGGTTCCATGTTAATGTTATTATGGTTAATCTTGTGAAAGTGATTTCTAAATTCATCTAGTATTTCTGGTATACTAGAAACATTCTTCTTTTTCCTTAGAGAAAAGATTTCTTTGATATGGTTTTGTTTATTCAACCTTTTTGTTTTATTTTTAAGTCTATGTAAGTATTTGGGGCTTATTGAATAAGACAAAAACTTGTATTTCTCTAAAGTTATTTTAACTTTATGAGTTAAAATTTCTTTGTATTTCTCATTTAGTTTGTTTATTTCTTCAATAACTTTCTTGTCCATAATATTTTCTTTATTATTATGTTTATAAGAGTCTAATTTACTTTGAATATCTAACAATTCCTTATCCCAAGATTTCCTTTTATTATTATACCATCTGATACTTTGTCCATATAGATATGATTTTAAGGCATCCCAAACATAGACAATGGAGACTTCAGGAGTATTATTTATGTCTAGAAAATGTTGTACTTCTGAAAGTATATATTCTTTATAGTCTTTTAGTTGAGTTAAGTATGCTGGTATCCTTTTGATCTGAACATTATGAGTATTTTTATCATGAATTCAAAAACAATTGAATTATGATCAGATATAGGACATGAAATGATTTTGGAATTAATTAAATCTGTTACCATCTGGTTAGAAATAAAGACCCTATCTATTTTTGAATAAGTTTTGTATCTGTTAGAAAAAAGGTGTATGGTAATGATTTTGAATCTATCTGATTATTAATATCATTCAAATGATAAGAATTAGCAAAATCATTTAAATGTTTTGCATTAGATGTAATTCTTCTTTTCTTTATAGTGGTAGTATCACTTTCATGTAGTATACAATTAAAATCACCAGCTAAAATAATATCTCCTATAGAGAATGATATGATCTTATCAATATGATGTTTCACTGTATTAATACCAATTCCAGGTATCCAATATACATTAATTAAAGTGTAAGTCTTCCCATTAATTTGTATTGTAACCATACAAAACATTCCTTTGTCATCCTGATAAGACTTAATGGTTTTAGGAATGGGCATACTTTTATTCCATAAAATAGCCACTCCTCTTTTTCTGAGTGTGCTCTGAACTAACCAATACTGTATATTATTGTGGCTAGTTTATCAATATCTTTTTCAAGAGATGGGTTTCTTGCAGGAAGACAAAGTTGGCCTTATGTAAATTAATGTATCTTATTAGGCTTGCCCTTTTACATGGATTATTCAATCCATTAATGTTTAAAGAAATTCCTTTTAAAGATGTCATTTGGCATTTTAAAACTAAGAATCTTATGATCAAAATAACAAATAACAACATAAATAATGTTACATCTCCTCCTTTAGGTGTACCTTAATATAGCTGTATTTATTGAATCTCTTATGGGATTTTGTATAGGATTCAATTTTGTTTGTAGTGACAATGAGTGTACAAAATATATTGTGGATGTCAAAACTATATACATATAACAAAGAACAAGTGAAAATAATGTAAGGATTAAACCTTGCATCCAGCCTGGAGTTAAAACTCCAACTTAGAGTAGTATTTACTACTCAAGTTAACCCCTACCCTAAGCAGCAGTACCTCAGCTACCACCTTATCAATTTAATACTAGTTATATTTAACTGAGTTAACAGTTTTCAATTCAATTATCTATCAAGACAAACTACACATTTGGTAAAACAGCATCATATAAACTAAAATAAACTTTTTTTAAAACTGTTCATACTATTATATACATCTATGTAATATATAACACTTGTATTCAAATAGCATTCAAATAATCTTAATGTTAGAAATCAAGAGGAGAGAAAATTATGTTCTAACATTCATTTAAATCAAAAAATTTGGCTAATATGATTCAGACATTACATATTAAGATGCATCTATTTTCTGTCATGTAATTCTATCAACAGCTTCCAAAAAATCTTGAATTGTTTGTATATGAGCATTTACTTAAACTCATTATTGTCAATAGATAAAATATTGTATTCATAAAATTATTATAAATCATATTGCATAGTTATGCAGATTCTCAGAAACATTTATTACCTAAAACCCTCACACACACACACACAAACAAACACACATACATACACACAAACAAAATACATACATACACACACACACACACACACACACACACACACACACACACACACACACACAGACATATATATATATATATATATATATATATATATATATATCTTGTTTGTAACACTATCCTATTGCTGTCCTAGAATAAATCTGTCTGCTTTATACAAAATAATGCACAGCAAACACATATTAGTAACCAGATTTTACAATCATGCTAACCTACTGCTTTAAAATATATCACATGACATTTCTTCCAGAATAGAGTTATAAGATTATTTGTTTTTCAATCAGATGAATTAAATGAGTTATAGTAAAGTATATGTTTGGGACACAAATTTTTAACACAGATTATTAGCTGCTATAGATTTTCAAAACATTTAAATAAATGTTTCATTTTTATGCCTTCTAAAATAAGACATTTACTTACTACAAGAAACTACATCATTTAAACTCATTATAACTGACATATTTTATGAAAAGATTTTTTCCCGAATCTGTGGGGTGTCAGTGTGATAACCTTGTCAATGTTTATACTAACTGCTTTCAGTTTCTCTGTGAGAATTCTGTTTTAAGCTTCTGAGGTAACTCATGGACACTGTGCATGAGACAGCCCACATCCCAGATTGTCTCTCTTAACATTTTGGCGGAAACTTATTAAAACTAGTGACAAACATTCATTTAGCAGTGTAAATGCATCTAAACATGACAAAACCTTCACAATGTATTCACAGGTTATTACAGCCCCTATGTAAGTGAAATTAAACCAAAATTATAAAAAGTAATAAAACTCATTTTTCCTCAATTTTATACAAATCTTATTATTTTCTGTGCAAGTCAAAAGCATTTCTATATATTAATAAAAAAAGAAAAGAGTAGAAAATAAAAGGGTGAGGCAGAAATAAAAAAATGTAAAGAAAACTATAAAGTATATACAATGGAATATTACTTACTGTTTATATTAATAGAGTTAAAAATAAAACATATTATTTACTTTATTTAGTTCTAATTATTATTAGTTAAAGCATGACAGATTATTTACAAACAAGCATAAGCAGTATAATCAAGAAAGTATAATTAGAAATAGCATTTGAAGAACTTATAAACTTTTACAAAATAAATTTTTATTATTCTAAATATATTTTCTTTTGTTCTCCCCCTGCCTCCCCACCCTTTCCCCACAATAATCTAAATAAAATGTCATTGTTTAAAAAAAAAAATAATAAAAAGGGAAAAAAATAAAAAAAAAAATTATCAAATTACTAACCTTACTTTTTCAGAAAGAGAAACAAATAAATGTATTTCCTCGGGATTTTACTGGTTATGAAACAAAACTTTTTTTCACAGAAATAACTTTGATTAAATTTTTTCCCAAAATATTTGTGGCTTTCTGGAAATGCAGGAACTATATTTAAAAGATTAATAATGAACTAAAATGATGAGAGAAAAAAAAAATAACAAATCATTTGTTTTTTGTCTCTTCTTCTTCTCTGAAGTCTTCCAAAGTTCAGTTGCCAATCTCTTTAATGAAGGACTGCCCATTCCATTTCTTCTATTTTATCCAAAATCTTTTTTTTTTACAAACAGTAAAACAGAGGCTAAATCATCAAGATTAGGACCATCAGGAAGGAAGATTTTAAGCTTGGCAGGAAACAGAAGGTATGTTTTAAACTGTGCTTTTAAGCTCCCTTATTAGTGGCAGAAAAACTTTTCTTTTAGCAATTACCATGGAAGAATAGTCATTGTCAAAAGCACAGTTGTCTCATTAAACTTAACAGGAGCTTTAGCCCAAGCAGATTTAAGAACCATCTCTTTATCAAAGATGATAGAAATCTAACTATAACTGATCTAGGATAGTTTTGTTAGAGTTAGTATTAGCTATAGATCTTTTGCTCTTCGATACCAAAGAGAATGCTTCTGGTAAATCTAAAGTTTTAGGAGCCATGTTGTTAAAAAGAAGTAATATTGTTACCTTCAATATTTTCTGGCAGTCCAAAAATCCTAATGTTATTGCCTAGATCTATTTTCCAGGTCATCCAGCTTTGTTTGTAAATGTGTATTTTGTTTCAGCAGAAACTCAATGTTGATTCCTCTTCTTGTATTTTATTTTCCATGTCATTCACAGCTTCTTCTATGCCTGTCATCTGGATCTTCTGTTGTTGCAGGTCCATATGTAACAAGTCTATTTGTTTTGTAGTTTTTCTATGAAAGTGTCTATTTTAGTATCCATTTTATCCATCTTAGCAGTAAGTTGCTGGACTATAATTATCAGAGACTGAAGTTCTTTCTTGATGCTGGAGTCTTGAGAATTTGTCTTACTGGAACTCATTTCAGACTGATAAACTGACAGGAAAATTTCCAAAGTAATTTCTGACAGGAATATTATTAAGATTTCCTTTCTTTTTTAGATATAGTTCAAGAACTATATAAAACAAACATATTTAGAAAGAAAATTACTTCAAGAATTAATTTTTTAAGTAATTAATTCCTGTCAATGTAATGAAATTGGTGGAGCTGAAGAAATCTGCTGCTATCCTGTGTTCATACTTGGCCACGCCCCACTACTTAATCTTCTGATGTTTCTGTTTAACCACCTCTGTCTTTTTTGGAGCTTTTCTTCCCGGGCCTCTACTGAAAATGGACATGTATCCAGCTAGACTAGCCCGGTCAACAAATGTAAAATAAATAAATAAATAAAATAACTGGCCTGAAGCCCAAGTGCTTAAACCAGAACTAAGACTCTTTTAGAATAACAGACACTAAGCCTTCAATCAGCAACTCCCAAAGAAGGATGTAAGCTACCTGTCCTGTCACAAGACTGCAGACCACAAACCTTCTTAATGTAAAATAACTGGCCTGAAGCCCAAGTGCTTAAACCAAAAGGATTAGAATAACAGTTACAATTTAATCAGGCTACTAACAAGCAGTAATAAATGCAGCAGAATAAATGTAACTGAGTACTTTTAAAAATAGGCAGTAAAAGCAAAATAAAGTAATAAAGTAGGAAGAAACCCAAATACAGTAAAAGTAGATGAATAAAGTGCAATTTGTTTAATATAAAAGTAGCAAACAAGCAAACTGATTTAAACAAATTAACCAATAAAAAGCTAAAAACTGAGCCCCGTTCCAGCAGTATTACTTCAGACAAGTTCTAAGTGCACATTCCTGCCACTAGGGTGCAGGGCAACCTTCTCAAAAAAAGATGGCATGGATTAGTGCTCAAGTTATACAAACAAAGCTGGATTCAGCAGGTCTGAATTTAGTCTATGCTGCAGCAAAGAAGGTGTTCCAATTTCAGAAAGAGTTGAAATAAGCAGGCACAATAAGACTTTAACCAGAAATTCCCAGCTCAAAAGGGCATTATCTACCCTCTCCTCCACAAGAGAGCAGACCACAAATCTTCTTCATGTAAAATAACTGTCCTGACACCCAGGGGCTTAAACCAGA
>NW_025055757.1:0-7624 GCF_019279795.1 Protopterus annectens
AAAAAAAGGGTTTAAGTATATCTGTTCCCAGTGAGGCGAGCCACTGCGGACAGCCCCTGTCAGACACTTTCTTGAGCTGTTGTCCCCTCTTCCCCATCCGTGCCACTTCAGTTTCTGCTCTCCGCCTCTTTCTTTTTTTACTTTTTCTCCCTCAGATATTTTTTCATTTTCCATTAAGATAGCATTTACACAGTATTCTTAACTATCATTTCAAACCACTGCTTATACCATATTTAACAGCTCCACTTTCAGTTGTATCACGCTGTATGTTGTTAAATATAGAATTAACAGATCAGTTATCAGAGATATAATATTGATTATCGCAGAGTGTACAGCAAAGATAGAACTTTCTTCTGAGGATTATTTACCAACGGCCTGGGATAGATTCGTAGTTCTTTCATTTTCATTTCCATCCATGCAGTTGTCTTCGGTCTTTCCTCTTTTCTAATGTTAAACCCTTGGCGACTCCTTACCGGCTAAAAGACAACTGCTACAGGGCAAGTCCAGAGTGTGGCCCGGGGCATGTCAAGCCTGGGGTGCTCACAGCACCATTGCACGCCAGCTATACCGGCTTAGCTGATGTCCTGTGCCACCTGAGATATAGTCAACTCTCGAAGAATGCAAGCACCTGCACGCTCTACTGGCACTTCTACTTTAACTGCATTTGCTCCTTCTCTGCCTTACATGTTCCTTTCCAATCAATACCCAGCACATCTTCTCACCTGCTGCGTGCATATTTTACCCACCAAGGTGACAGCCATCTATGGCTGCATTAACTCACTCAATCTCTGCAAACCCAACCGGCTGGAAAACCCAAACTGCGCACACACGCAATACTCTGCAAAGTGTCAGTGCACAATTCTACCGTGTGTTGCAGTCTGTGCGCCCAGTTTGCAAAATGATGGAAGTTAGTGCTTACCGGAATACCTCTTCACTTGTTTTTATGGAGACATAATATACAATGCTCATCAGACATTTTTCCCATTGTATTAACACAAAGCTTATTCATAATATCTCCAAGGGGATGATGGTATTTTACACGGTTAAATCTCTGGTGTTTGAGTTTGTAGTGCGGCGGAGAGGTTTCCCCTTTTGCTGTACTTTTGGACCAGGTGATCCTATGTCTCTGTGGCGCAATCGGTTGGCGCGTTGGCTGTTAACCGATGGTTGGTGGTTCAAGCCCACCCAGGGACGCTTCTTCTTGCTACTGAAGAGACCTCAGGTGCTGACCCGTTAATAAAACTGATCTTCCAGGCCGTACTTACTTTGGGGCAGTGAGGAAGCCCCGTGAGGCTCGCTACTGATTGACCTGCCAGAGGCCTTGTGGCCACCTACCAACCTGTAAGATGTTACTAAAAGAGCTGCGGTTTTATTTCAAAATACTTAGCATCTGTGCATTTAAACACATTTCGAACGTAATCTAAAGACGTCGGCAATTGTTTCTGTGCCCTTGCAATCTGTACGTCAACTGATATACTGTCGCACAGCAGAGCAGGATTTTTCTCAATTGAAGCAGTTTTATCTGAAGCAATCAAGAGCACATTTAAAGGTATCTCAAACCAAGGATTGGGTTACTGGAAACGAATCTGTTATGCTTCATCACGCCTACCCCAATTCTCTTATCTTGCACTGGCATAATGGTTCCACTGGGGATCGAACCCAGGACCTTCTGCGTGTTAAGCAGACGTGATAACCACTACACTACAGAACCTGCTTGCTCGTCTCCTCTCCTAGACATCTCACTGTGTCTCTAGCTAGCTAGCCAGCCAGCTAGCTAGCTAGCTGTCTGTCTACGTATACGTACATATAGCTATTGCTATAGATGGAGAGGCAGATAGGTAGATACGTTTATATGTGTGCACACACGCATACGCTGCAGCGTGGGTATGCGCTGGTCTACTGACTCTTTGCAGCCATGATTTCCTCGACTCAAACTTATGCGACAAATAGCTCGAAGTTAGTTTCACGTGTTAGAAGTGTAGCAGCTGCGAAATAAACAGAGCATACGATATTTGCAGTAATTAATGAATATATTTAAAGTGTGCTGAACAGTGTGAGCAACTTATTTAGCGAGGTCACCGAGTGAGAGACCCGGTAAGAGAACTATGTGAAAACTGCAATCTTTCAAGTTGCTGAGCTACACCTTGCCCCTTATACTAGGCCCGACACCAGGTTGAGCTTCAGCACTACAGGTAGGGGGTGACTATCTGGAAATCTGTGCTGTACTCACTGCTGAAAAGCAGTGATAGAAAGCAGGAAGCTCGTGGCAATGGGCTGACAGCAAGTTACTAGGCCTGCAGTCAAGGTGACTGTTAAGGAGTCAAACCAAACAAGAATGCCCCATTGGTGAGTCTGGTATAGTCACTCGCTCCATCTAACGCAGACACTAAAGGAGTTTTGTCAGAATCAAACCACGTACCACAGAAATGAATAGTCGATATGACTATTAATAGGTTGTTAATAGTTCACAGGCATGATCCAGTGCTCTGATGAAAGCTAGACCAAAAAGAAGCTCCCGTCGAGAATCAGAACCCGGTCTCCCGCGTGACAGGCGGGGATACTCACCACTATACTAACGAGGAAGCCACTGGCACTTGACCCTGTCCGACGGCAGACAAGTCCATAGGGTTAACACACTTAAGGTTACTGCCATCATTTTCTCTACTGGTACTTCAAATGGAATTTTGAAACGAGCAGCCTTAAACTTCATAGCTCATTTTCCTTTGAATGAATAAAGTGGGGCAATCTGTGAGCGGATTAATTATTCGTAGTTACATGTGGGGAAGAGTTGTCGCACTTGAAGCTCACCCTCGTCGCTGGACTGAAAGTGTGCTATCAGCCAAGAGGAAACAAATGTTTTGAATTCGGGAGTCTCGGCCTTCAACTGAATGAGCAGATGTTCTAACTGAAGGAGTTTCTTGTCTCTGAAGCGGCTCCCTCCGTGTCTTAAGTGCTTCTGATACTCAGGAAGTGGCCGAGAAGAATGTAAGATTGAGTTCTAGGACGTGTGATGTCAGGATGCAAACTGCTGACCACGTGAGATGCCGGCCAAAGAGGAAGACGTAAGAAAGACTAGATCTCAACGGATGGCAATCTATACGAAATATATAAGAAGCACCTTGTCTTGACAAGGAAGAGATGCCACCACCAGGACGTGACTGATACGAGGAAAACTCCAGGCACATAGCTGACATAGAAGGGAGGGTGAAAAAATCGGAAACCCCATACAACTTGGGGAGGGCTGTGGTTGCTGGACCTCCTTTGATAAGACAAGAGGAGTTTATTAAGATTACAGCGACCAAAAACTCAGCTACGTTTGAAAATGAAGGAGTGTGATGACATCTGTGCTGAGAAACGACACCGTCTGTTTCCAAATCCAGCTCGTGACAAAGAAAGAATCGCAAGTGGGAGAAAATACATGGTAAACCATGGCATTCTGGTCATGCTAATGAGCTGGTAAAACAAGTTTAGTTTCCGTGGTTTATCCTTTCAGTTTGTCGAATAAACAGATTGCCCCTTCTGCTCAGGTATCACATCTGTGCAGCGCTGGATCTCTTTTTAATTTGAGAACTGACAAAAAAGGCTATAAAAATGAAATGTCACCCATCACCTGATTAGCATACCCATAAAGCCATGCTTTAGCTCGGGGTCACTCTCTGAAACTTTTCCTCGGGCTGTCTTAGAATTTTAAAATCCAGGTTTCTTACGCGTGTCAGCCTGCCCACTTATGGTGTTTTGTCCTGCAGTACTTCATCTTCTGTCCCCACGACTCTACTGGAGAGGATGCTCTACAACAGGCGATCTTGCCAGAAGTATATCTGTTCCCAGTGAGGGCGAGCCACTGCGGACAGCCCCTGTCAGACACTTTCTTGAGCTGTTGTCCCCTCTTCCCATCCGTGCCACTTCAGTTTCTGCTCTCACGCCTCTTTCTTTTTTACTTTTCTCCCTCAGATATTTTTTCATTTTCCATTAAGATAGCATTTACACAGTATTCTTAACTATCATTTCAAACCACTGTATACCATATTTACAACAGCTCCACTTTCAGTTGTATACGCTGTATGTTGTTAAATATAGAATTAACAGATCAGTTATCAGAGATATAATATTGATTATCGCAGAGTGTACAGCAAAGACAGAACTTTCTTCTGAGGATTATTTACCAACGGCCTGGGATAGATTCGTAGTTCTTTCATTTTCATTTCCATCCATGCAGTTGTCTTCGGTCTTTCCTTCTTTTCTAATGTGGCTTCGCGACTCCTTACCGGCTAAGACAACACTGCTACAGGGCAAGTCAGAGTGTAGCGGGGCATGTCAAGCCTGGGGTGCTCACAGCACCATTGCACGCCAGCTATACCGGCTTAGCTGATGTCCTGTGCCACCTGAGATATAGTCAACTCTCGAAGAAAGCAAGCACCTGCACGCTCTACTGGCACTTCTACTTTAACTGCATTTGCTCCTTCTCTGCCTTACATGTTCCTTTCCAATCAATACCCAGCACATCTTCTCACCTGCTGCGTGCCATATTTTACCCACCAAAAGGTGACAGCCATCTATGGCTGCATTAACTCACTCAATCTCTGCAAACCCAACCCGCTGGAAAACCCAAACTGCGCACCCGCAATACTCTGCAAAGTGTCAGTGCACAATTCTACCGTGTTGCAGTCTGTGCGCAGTTGCAACATGATGAGTTAGTCTTGCCGAATACCTCTTCACTTGCTTTTATGGAGACATAATATACAATGCTCATCAGACATTTTTCCCATTGTATTAACACAAAGCTTATTCATAATATCTCCAAGGGGATGATGGTATTTTACACCGGTTAAATCTCTGGTGTTTGAGTTTGTAGTGCGACGGAGAGGTTTCCCCTTTTTGCTGTACTTTTGGAGAAGGTGATCCTATGTCTCTGTGGCGCAATCGGTTAGCGCGTTCGGCTGTTAACCCGAAGGTTGGTGGTTCAAGCCACCAGGGGCGCTTCTTCTTGCTACTGAAGAGACCTCAGGTGCTGACCGTTAATAAAACTGATCTTCCAGGCCGTACTTACTTTGGGGCAGTGAGAGCGGGTCAGGCTCCCTAGTGATCGACCTGCCAGAGGCCTTGTGGCCACCTACCAACCTGTAAGATGTTACTAAAGAGCTGCGGTTTTATTTCAAAATACTTAGCATCTGTGCATTTAAACACATTTGAGCGTAATCTAAAGGCGTCGGCAATTGTTTCTGTGCCCTTGCAATCTGTCGTCAACTGATATACTGTCGCACAGCAGGCAGGATTTTTCTCAATTGAAGCAGTTTTATCTGAAGCAATCAAGAGCACATTTAAAGGTATCTCAAACCAAGGATTGGGTTACTGGAAAGCGAATCTGTTATGCTTCATCACGCCTACCAATTCTCTTATCTTGCACTGGCATAATGGTTCCACTGGGGATGAACCCAGGACCTTCTGCGTGTTAAGCAGACGTGATAACCACTACACTACAGAACCTGCTTGCTCGTCTCCTCTCCTAGACATCTCACTGTGTCTCTAGCTAGCTAGCCAGCCAGCTAGCTAGCTAGCTGTCTGTCTACGTATGCGTACATATAGCTATTGCTATAGATGGAGAAGGCAGATAGGTAGATACGTTTATATGTGTGCACACACGCCTACTGCAGCGTGGGTATCGCTGGTCTACTGACTCTTTGCAGCCATGATTTCCTCGACTCAAACTTATCGACAAATAGCTCGGGGTTAGTTTCCACGTGTTAGAAGTGTAGCAGCTGCGAAATAAACAGAGCATACGATATTTGCAGTAATTAATGAATATATTTAAAGTGTGCTGAACAGTGTGAGCAACTTATTTAGCGAGGTCACCGGTGAGAGACCCGATAAAGAGAACTATGTAGAAAACTGCAATCTTTCAAGTTGCTGAGCTACACCTTGCCCTTATACTAGGCCCGACACCAGGTTGAGCTTCAGCACTACAGGTAGGGGGTGACTATCTGGAAATCTGTGCTGTACTCACTGCTGAAAAGCAGTGATAGAAAGCAGGAAGCTCGTGGCAATGGGCTGACAGCAAGTTACTAGGCCTGCAGTCAAGGTGACTGTTAAGGAGTCAAACCAAACAAGAATGCCCCATTGGTGAGTCTGGTATAGTCACTCGCTCCATCTAGCAGTCACTAAAGGAGTTTTGTCAGAATCAAACCACGTACCACAGAAATGAATAGTCGATATGACTATTAATAGGTTGTTAATAGTTCACAGGCATGATCCAGTGCTCTGATGAAAGCTAGACCAAAAAGAAGCTACGCGCTCCCCGTCGGGGAATCGAACCCCGGTCTCCCGCGTGACAGGCGGGGATACTCACCACTATACTAACGAGGAAGCCACTGGCACTTGACCCTGTCCGACGGCAGACAAGTCCATAGGGTTAACACACTTAAGGTTACTGCCATCATTTTCTCTAGTGGTACTTCAAATGGAATTTTGAAACGAGCAGCCTTAAACTTCATAGCTCATTTCCTTTGAATGAATAAAGTGGGGCAATCTGTGAGCGGATTAATTATTAAGTAGTTACATGTAGGAAGAGTTGTCGCACTTGAAGCTCACCCTCGGCTGGACTGAAAGTGAGCTATCAGCCAAAGGGGAAACAAATGTTTTGAATTCGAGAGTCTCGGCCTTCAACTGAATGAGCAGATATGTTCTAACTGAAGGAGTTTCTTGTCTCTGAAGCTGCTCCCTCCGTGTCTTAAGTGCTTCTGATACTCAGGAAGTGGCGAGAAGAATGTAAGATTGAGTTCTAGGGCGTGTGATGTCAGGATGCAAACTGCTGACCACCGTGAGATGCCGGCCAAAGAGGAAGGCGTAAGAAAGACTAGATCTCAGCGGATGGCAATCTGCTCTGAAATATAAGAAGCACCTTGTCTTGACAAGGAAGAGATACCACCACCAGGGCGTGACTGATACTAGGAAACTACAGGCACATAGCTGACATAAAAGGGAGGGTGAAAAAATGGAAACCCCCAAACAACTCGGGCGGGGAGGGCTGTGGTTGCTGGACCTCCTCTGATAAGACGTGAGGAGTTTATTAAGATTACAGTGACCAAAAAACTCAACTCACGTTTGGCGAAAATGAAGGAGTGTGATTGACATCTGTGCTTTGAGAAAGCGACACCGTCTGTTTCCAAATCCAGCTGCGTGACTAAGAAAGAATGCCATAAGAGTGGGAGAAAATACATGAGTAAAACCATGGCATTCTGGGCATGCTAATGAGCTGAAGTAAAACAAGTTTGGATTTCCGTGGTTTATCCTTTCGGTTTGTCCGAATAAAACAGATTACCCCTTCTGCTCCAGGTATCCCACATCACAATGCAGCGCTGGATCCTCTTTTAATTTGCAAGAACTGCACAAAGAAGGCTATAAAGAAAATGAAATGTCACCCACATCTTACCTGATTAGCATACCCATAAAGCCATGCTTTTAGCTCGGGGGTCACTCTCTAAGGAAACTTTTCACTCGGGCTGTCTTAGAATTTTAAAATCAGGTTTCTTCACAGCGTGTCCAGCCTGCCCACTGTAATTGTTTTGTCCTGCAGTACTTCATCTTACTGTCCCCCACGACTCTACTGGAGAGGATGCTCTACAACAGG
>NW_025055758.1:0-7276 GCF_019279795.1 Protopterus annectens
GAAAAAACGGGGCCTGCCTTTTTAACAAAAAAGGTATTTTTTCCTTTTTGGGAACCCCTTTGCCCCCCCCCCCCCAAAAGTTCACCACAGACTCTGGGACTAGCCGGGGAGCTCACCTGGATGGCAGATGCATAGGGAAGTTGGAATGCCCAGAATGCCCCCACATAAATTTAAAGGAGTTGGTGGCAGTCCAGCTGGCCCTTTACTATCTTCAGATTTTTTTCCCAACCCTGCTTGTCAGGACAGCCCACCACAGTATGTTACATCACAAGCAGGGGACTCCTAATTTGTGCAGAAGAGTTTTTGGTCCATACCCCTGGGCCTGTTTTTCCCTAGCTAGTTTTTTGGGCTCAGTGTTTTGGGACCAGTTGAGCAGACAGACCTGGATCAGAGTAAAGCTGAACAGACATTTTTTCAGCATCATTCAATGTTGGGGCACCAAGTGGATTTTTCTCCTCCCAGACAACCATCTTTTCACTTTTGCAAAAGACAGCATCCAGGGGCCTGGAAAGTGGATGCTCTGTCCTTCCCTTGGTGCTGTCAGTGTATGTTCCTCTTCTTCCTTTTTGATCTTCAAAATACTCAAAGACCACCAGGACTATTCTTATAACAGACTGGCCCAGGGGGGATCCACTTTTCGATCTCCCATCCTTGGCATCTTCCTCTGAAGCCAGATCTTTAGTTCAGGGAAACATCTACATCCTCATCTTCAGTCTCTCCTTTTGGGAAAATTCAATTTTTGACTCCATCCTTTTTCTTCCCTTTCTCAGCAGGTGGTTACGCTGAGGGAGGCCAGGAGGCCTAGCACTAGGAAGTCTTATGCTGGTAAAGGGGGAAAGATTCTCTATTGGATGCAGGCAAGGGGAATCTTCTTCTCAGCCCACCCTTCCTCGATCTGGAATACCTGCTGATTTGCTTCGGGGTGGTTTTTTCCCTTTTCTGTCAGGATCCATCCAGCCATTTCTGCTCATTGTTCTTTTTAACAACCCAATGTTTAAATTGTCAATTTGCCTTCTTCTTGATGGGTTCGGAGCATCCTGGCTCCTCACTGCTAAGCTCAGTCACTTTTAAACTCGAGGGCCCCCAAACCCATGATGGGGGACCCCGATCTCGCTTCGCTGATGAGGCCTCCTTTACCAGCTCCTGAAATTTTCCCCGTCTCCTCTAAACTTTTAGTCAGACTCCCATCCCTCCCCCGAGGGTGTGTGGGTCACTGTTGTGATACCTTTTATTTTTTTTTTCTTTGGGGGTGTGTGTGTGTGTGTGTGTGTGTGTGTGTGTGTGTGTGTGTGTGTGTGTGTGTGTGTGTGTGTGTGTGTGGTTTTCACCTGTCTGAGGGTTCTTTTAAAGGGGACTCTGTCAGAAGATGTTTTGACAGCGGTCCCCTTGCCTGTACTGTCGTTCTTCACCTGCAGGACTCCGGATAGTCATTCTTTAGCCAAAAGTCCTGAGGAAAAAAGAAAATTTTATTTTGAGGGGGCCCTTTTAAAGGGGCTCTCCGCTAAGTCCCCATCTAAGACTTTTAAGTCTTTCCCAAAGGGCCCCGGCTTCTGTTCCGTGGCTCCCACTCTTTGAGGATTTCCCCCCCAGACTGGGAAAATCCCAAAAGGGCCATTTTTGACCACCTGTCTGCTGATCGGTTCACCACCTTGGCACTTCGGGACCCCACCTTACATTTTTGGGGTTTGCCCACTGGGCACCTTGTCCCGGTTTTCGGCCTTTCAATTTCATGGCCCCTTTTCCCTTTAAGGAAAGGTTTGGGCCCTTCCTTAGCCGGGCCTCCCTCCCGGGGGGGGCCCTGGGGCCATCTTCAAGGTATCCCGGCTTGACCATGATTTGGGAATGGTCAGTAGAAATGTCACAGGCACTGGCCCAATGTAAAAGTCCGAGCAGAACTTTGTCCACACCCAGATTTCCCCTTTCCTTTTTGGCGGAGCCATGGCCATCCTTTCAAGGGGGAAAAAAAAAAATCCCCAGGGGCTTGGACCCAATTTGGATTCTGGGGGAATTTTGGGGCCCCCGGGGGTTTTAAAACTTTTGGGGTCCCCAGGGCCACTTCCCCCAATTTGTTTTTTTTTTTGTTTTTTTTTTTTCTTTTTTTTTTTAAAAAAAAAAAAAAAAACAATGGGTCCGGCTCGGGCAAGTTTTAAACAAAATTGTCCACACCCCAAAAGTTTTCCCCCCTTTTCCCACCCAGATTTTTTTGGGGATTTGGGAGCTTTGGGAATTTTCAGCTGAGGGACAGTTTTCCTGCCCTTCACCCTTTATTTTATCTCCTTTTAGACCTTAGGGGGTTTTGGGGGCCCTTTCCTGGCCCCCAGGTGGGCTGGGCCCCGCCCCCCCTTTTGGACCCTTTGGATTTGGCCATCCCTACCCTTTTTTTCCCCTTTTCCTAGCTTGGGGTTCTTGGGGAGCCAGGTGTGAAGACCTGGCCTCTGCCAGAGAGTCTGTTTTTCCCCCCCAAGTGCCTGTTGACATCCCACTTCTCCCCCGGACCTTCCCGGTTTCCCACGGGAATCCCCTCTTCTGAGGATTCTCCTGAGGGGGTCCTCCCAGAAGAGGACTTGAAGCCTGCCCCCCAGCATCCCGGATACTTGATTGGAGGCAGGGGGAAGACTACCTGTACCCAGAACCCCTTCCTCCCCAAGACAGATGGGTACAGTCGATCATATCCGGGGTTAAAAAATTTCCCTTTTCGAGGAAAGTCCTTTCTATCCCTCAAATTCCCTTCCAGAGTCCCCCCGGTCAAAGGGGAAATTTGGGGTTGAAGTCTCAAAACTACTGAAAAAAGAGCCATTCAGCCAGTTACAACAGACCATTCAGAGCCGAATCTTCAAGGTTTTTTTTGGTCCCCAAAAGACGGAGACGGGAGACCAATATTGATCTCAGCAGACTCAACAAGTCTGTGAGGAAGACAAGATTCAATGGTCACTCTTCAGTCATTCTGCCCTTCTTCAGAAGGACAACTGGATGTGCTCAATAGATCTTCAGGATGCATTATCACATAAAAATTGACCCCAGGAGATTTCTCCCCCGGCTGGGGTCCAGTCATTTCCAGTTCAGAGCCCTGCCCTTTGGTCTCACACAGCCCCGAGTGTTCACCAAATGCATGGCAGTGGTCACGGCTCACCTGAGACGCCAAGGATTCCAGGTTTTTCCCGATCTCGACGACTGGCTCCTGTCAGCCACCACCAGGCATCAGCTTGTTCAAGCCGGGGATTACACAATAAATCTTTGTTCTCTTTTGGGCATTCGATCAACTTCAAAAGTCATCCTTATTGCCCTGCCAGTCTATTACTTTCATAGGCAAACTTAAACACTGTTGGATGTCAGCTACCCTTACAGACCAAAGAGTTTCAGACATTCAAAGTCATGTCAGGATCATTCTAGCCAACAAGAAAGTACAGGCCAGAATGGTTCTAAAGAGGGCTCATGGCTGCCATTACTCTTCTTCCCTGGGCTTCTACATGCCCTTCAGTGGATGTTGTTCACTCAGTGGTCACCAACAACTTCCAATGCGCCACCAAATTCTGGTGACACAGATTTTCAAAAAAATCTTGCTTGGTGGATCACTTCTCCCCGATTCACCAAGGGCATTTGTCCCCCATCCCCCTAGCCACTGTCACCACGGATGCCTCCCTGATCGGGTGGGGGGATTATCAGGGCAGGATGGTTCATGGACGGGGAACCGCTCGAGTACCACCTGCACATAAATGTCCTAGAGATGAGAGAGTGCTTTTAACGCTGCAAGCCCTCAACGACTTTTTTCCCGTAGGGGCAAGTCCACACAGACAACATGTCTGTAGGGGATATCAACAAACAGGGCGGAACCAAGTCCTACCCCTTGTGTCGGGAAGGGCCCGACTTTGGCAATGGGCATCTCCTCTCATCGGTTTCTGGTAGCAACGCACAGCCCTGGGAAAACCAACATTTTAGCGGACACATTGAGCAGAGCTATTCTCATGCCTCACGAGTGCTCTCTCAAGCAATCTATAGTGGAAGAGATTTTTCTGGAATGGGGTCGCCCATGTTGGGTCTTTTGCTACTCCCCAAAACAGCAAATGCCCAGACTTCTTCTCTTCCCTCTGCAGGCCATCCCCAGAGACGCCTGACCCAGGATTGGCCCCAGGGACTTCTTTATGCCTTTCCTCCTTTTTCCCCTATCCCCCAGTTATCCAGAAAGCTACCGCTTTGAGAGCCAAAATGATTCTCATTGCTCCTTATTGGCCTCGACAAATTTGGTTTCCCCCCTCCATCGCACCTTTTGGTGCAGCCATGGCATCTGGACCCAGTGCCAGATTTTTGACACCAATCCGGGCAGCTGCACCTCCCCTTCTCTCAACCTCCAGCATGGTTGCTCCACTTCCTTCCTTAGCCAGGTTCCTTTTATCTCTAACCCTGTTAGAGACATCATAGTAGTTTTAAAATCCTCTACCAGGAGGATTTATACAAGCAAATGGAAAAGTTTTCTTATTGGGCTAAAGCCAAGAATATTTATCCTTCACTGCCCCAGTTCAGGCAGTTTTGGACTTCTTAGCGGAGATTTTTCATGCAGGCCCTCTTCTTCCACAGTTAGAGTTCAATTTGGGTGCTATCTCAACTTTCATGTCGGGATCAGATCACAATATATGTCCCATAGGCTTTGTAAGCCTTCTTGAAAGGAATTTTTCCCTAAAGCCTCCAATCAGGAATCCTCCTCCTCAATGGGATCTAAATTTAGTGCTGACATCCTTGATTCTTCCCCTTCGAGCCAGCTGTTTCTTGTCCCCAAAAATTTTTTTCTTGGAAAACATTAGTAGCTATTACATGCCAGGAGGGTGTCTGAACTTAAAGCTTTTTCGTTCGACTCTATTTGGTCTTTCAAAAAGGACAGAGTATCATTGAGAACTAATCACCTTTTTGCCTAAGGTCGCCTCAAAGCTAATTTGAATCAATCCATTGATCCCCTGTATTTTTCCAAACTATTCAAACAGATGGGAACAAAATTACATTATCTTGATGTCCACCGCCAACTCAGATATTATTTGGACAGAACTAAACAATTTAGGAAATGATCAACTCTTTGTTTCCTATGCAGATAACAGAAAGGCCTTCCTTTTCTAAAGTGACTTTATCTAGATGGCTTTCTTCTGTCATCTCTGAAATTTATCTGCTCAGGGAAAACAGCTGTGCTCAAAACCTAAAGCACATTCAACTAGAGCTTAGCTACTTCTACAGCCTTTCAAGCTAGACTTCCTTTAGACACTATTTGTGCAGCGCCACTTGGGCCACCTCATACTTTGTTTCCCATTACAAATTGGACTTGGCCTCCAGGGACAGAGCCAGTTTTGGCTCTACAGTCCTCAAGAGTCTGTTCCATTGAGCCACCCGGATAGAGGTGCTAGGACGTCCATAGCAAGAATGAAGAGATTGACAACTTAACATTAAGAAGTTATGTACCTACCATAACGCTCCATGTTAGTTGTCTTCTCTGCCTTCTTTCTTGACCCTCCTCCTTCCCCAGGCCTGGACAGACCTTTCTACAAGAGATTGTTATGCTGAAGACCATTCAGAACTGGTCCTTCTTTCATCCTGTAGGCTTTCTTTCTTCCTTTGGGAAGTATTTATGCTTGGTGCTATTGCCCTTTGTCATCAAACGAGATCTGGGTACTTACCGCCTTGCATCATGGGATATGGGGCTGCCTCGAGCTGGTAAAAGTGACTCTCGAGCTTAGCAGTGCGGAGCCAGGATCGGCTCCGAACCCATCAAGCAAGAAAGAAGGCGAGAGAAGACAACTAACATGGAACGTTATGGTAGGTACATAACTTCTTATTTTCTCTCCTCCCCTGATGAAAATGTTTCTCAGATGTACTTGAAACCTCCTAGAAGGGCACCTACTCCAGCCTGGGATCTTAATTTTGTTTTAGCGAAACTCACTTTTCCTCCTCTTGAACCAGCTGCTACTGCAGATTTAAAGTTTCTCTTTTGGAAGACTGCCTTCCTCTTGGCTGTAACTTCAACAAGGAGGGTTTAGGAGCTGCAGGCTTTGATCACTGTGGAGGCTTTTTTTTTCCATGGAGAGGAGGTTTCTCTGAGAACCAACCCCCCCCCCCTTATGCCTAAGGTGGTTTCTAGCTTGACTCTTAATCAATCCATACACCTTCCTACCTTCTTTCCTAATCCTCGAAATAGAGGTGAAAGGATCTTACATTCTCTTGATGTGCATATTCCGCTCAGATTTTACTTGGACAGGACTAAAGACCTTCGGAAATCAGCTCAGCTGTTGGTCAACTTTGCCCCTGGAGTCCAGGGCAAGGCTGTTTCTAAGCAAACCATTTCTAAATGGATTGCTCATTGTATTACTTTTTGTTATTCCTTCCATGGCAAGGTTCCTCCTTCAGGGGTTAGGACCCACTCAACTAGAGCAGCTTCCACTTCTGCAGCCTTTTTAAGGGGAGTCCCTACTAAAGATATTTTGGAAGCTGCCACGTGGTCTTCTGTTCACACTTTCAAAGCATTATAATTTTTGTTTTCAAAAGCTAGGGCAGGGTTTGCCACTGCTGTTCTGCAGGATATTATCTCCAATCCTTGATTTTGTTGGTTCCTCCTCCCTGTTCTCTGGGCTTTGGGAATCAACCCATTGGTTAGGACTGCAGCAGTGAAACACTATGAACATAGTACAGTTGTGTACACTTGCCATAAATGTAGATGTTCGAGTGTATTCACTGTTGCAGTCCTGCTTTCTCCCCCTCCTACCCTTTTCTTTTTCCTAAGGTACAGGCTAAATTTAGTTTATGCCTTGTTTTCTGGGGGCTTCTGACTGTTATGGCAAGAAAGACCTGAGGAAGTAACGTTGGCTGCCTCCTTTTGTATCGGGTGCCCTGACGTCCTTTACAACTGATGGCAGCCAACGTCATTTTTACTTACCTTTGGTATTCTGGCTGATCGAAGAGCCGGATAACCCATTGGTTAGGACTGCAACAGTGAATACACTCTAACATCTACATTTATGGTAAGTATACACAACTGTACTATCCTTCATCAGTTTGAATATTTATACACACCCTCTTGTTTTGTTTTTATACCACATTCTTGTCCCAAACTGATGTTTTCTTGGTGCTGCAGTTTTCCCGTTTTAAAGGTTGCTTTTGCACATTTATCAAGATCAGATTACATTGCAGTTGTACTTTCAGTCCCTCATCTGATGAGCTGTACAGTTTCAAACCGTTGATAAAGAGAAGATAAGAAGCCTTTACACTTTGCTATTTTCTATGAACCAAATTATATTATAGCCTA
>NW_025055759.1:0-6352 GCF_019279795.1 Protopterus annectens
AAAAACCTGGCCTAAAAATGTCACAAAGCTTCTTAAAAGCGGGGCTTTTTTTTTAGAACAAAACCAAGCTTTTTTGCAAAAAAGACCACTGGCTTCTTCAGAGAACAATTTAAACCAAAAACACTCCATTTAAAAATACTGAATCAGGAATGACACATTCCTGTTTCCTGTTACCACAGGTTGTGTTTAAGAAAAAGCAAAATGTTTAATATTAAAACATCTAAAATTTAAAATCATTTTAAAATAACAAAAACAGAAAAATAAATTCATTTATATGGATAAAATCTCAACCACTTAATTATAATATGGATGACAGTGAAAAGTTGTCATTACTATTTACAACATGCTACCATATAAAATATAAATAAATCTGTAGAATTTTATTCAGTTAATCATAAACATGGAAAAGTATACAATTTTAAAATTTTGTGCAGATGTTTTGCTCAATACGGGCTTAATTTAAATCGTTTTGTTTTTATAATACCCATGCAGGACTAGGAAAAAACCCACGCACTCCCTGCAAAATTTGCACCCAAAATGGTTCTGCAGTAAGTATCAGTTGTATCTTCCTAAAGGGTCAACTGTAACTTGTGAAAACCTAACTATAGGTTGAGCCAAACCCTGAATACGAAAGTCTAGTCAGCTAACTAAACCCAGTATATGAGTTCAAGGTGTTACAAGACACATCAACTGCCATATCAAGTCAATACTAACTAATGCCCAGATCCAGCCTACAGTCATGACTGGCTGTATGATAGACTACAGGTTTTACCTAAAGTAACTTTTTAATTTAAGTACTGGGGCAATATTCAGTTAGTGTTGCCAGGAAACAAAGGCATCCAAGCAACTGCCAGTCTAACTCACAGTTTTCCAATATTAAAGATACAGGGCCCCCCCTGTTTTTTAAGGGTACATGGTCTATAGCCATGTTGCTAAACCTATGTCCTGGGTACAGTGCAAAATGTTTGGCCAGTGCTATCATCTTTACATGTCCTAATTGCATACAGGTACTCATACATCCTGTCTGAGTTTATCAGTTTTCGATGTAGAACACCGAGCAGCAGTTGCACATGTATATATGACGATTTGCTCTCACAGTTGAGGCATACCTGATAACATACTTCCTGTCCCTGACATGGAATGATCCCCGTTGAACATTATTACAAAAGTTACAGAATCCACATCTGGACATTCCTTTCCTTTTGTAAAACTGTGTTGTTGTGCATCCCTTTGTAGTAGTTCTTTCAAGTTTTTAGATCGTTTTAAAAATGAATCTAGGTTCACCCCCAGTTTTCCTGCTAGTAATGAATTTGAAGATATCAACCTCCAGTTTTACGGACAATGTCCAAAATTGCTTTTGAGTTAGTACTAAAAAAGGTAACAAAACTCAAAGATAAATCTGTATCTGACCCCATGATCTTCGTTGTTACTCATGATATCACAGGTACATCGTCTGTAAAACTACTAACTACACTAGAAGGAACCCTTTTGTTGTCAATAAAGGGGGTAAAACCTCTAGATCTTTTAAGTGTGACTTCCTCAATAAGTTCACCAACCATTTCCAGGTAACGGTTGGTGAACATTTCAATAAGGAGCATTCTTTAAAATCCACTAAGTACTACACTTCTTTGCCCTCACCAGCTGTCCCTTCACTATAGATCTTTTCTGTTTGTGGTGGAAGCTGGTGAAGTGCAGAAAAAAGTTCAGTATGTGGCTTTCCTGAAGACAGTGGACTTGAAGGACTGCTGACAAATGTCCTTTTTAAGTTTGACATCTAAGTAGTCCATCTGATAGTAGAAAATTTAAAAGTAAACTTCAGGAACTCAGTGGAGTTACTGATATTATCCACCAAGATTTTGTTTTGTTTCTGCCCCCTGAACAGAAGGAACATACCCAAAAAAAGGGTGTAAAGGTGACAGGGCCAATACCAGGAAGGTTGGGCAGGATTTTGGGCTTCCCAAAAGTTTTGCACACCTGCTCCACAGGGGGAGATCGCTAGTTTCTGAAAAAAGAAGTCACCAAGAAATAGTTACTGTTAAAACTATTTCAAGTAATTCCATAACCAGTTCAACCTCTAATGGAAACTTCTGTAACATTGTGTCCATTCAAGCTTCAAAAGGGGTATACTTTAGAGGAAGGGCGCTATAGTTAACAAGTTGTCATCTTCATTAAATGGCAGTTTGTTTATGTTTCAAAATGTCCATGAACACCCCTTGGAAGGGCTTGATATATTTATCCAAGATGTGTGTGTTTAAATTTTGGGAACATGGGTAAGTAATAGAGGATCTGCTGTCAATTAAAGCCTCATAGGGGGTCAGTCAATTTGGGATCCCAAAATAGGGGGGATTTTGAAAGACATGATGTCAATATAATTATATGTCTTGATTCAATTTTTTTAAGAAGGCCCTAAAATACCCCCTGATCCTTGTGGGTACCATTGACTTCATTTCTTGAAGCTTTTGTGTGGGGTTACCCAGGGAAGCCATTTTCTTTAGGTGGCATTATGGAAGATCACCATCCTCCCTTGCCCTTTTAACAGATGGTAACTGACTAAATTCATCCAATAATAACCTTGTTTTTTGGTAATATTGGAAGTTGGGTCTTATTCTGATCGATATTTGTTACCTAAGAATCTGAAGTCAAATTCAAAATGTTCTCAAACAATTCCAAAGTGGAATGAATGGGGGGTTTAAAAACACTGGACAATTTCAATGGCCTACATTAGAGTAGTATTTACTTCACCTGGTTTACAGACTCAGTTTCAGGGTTTAACAGTAACTTAAGATTCATTTTCTTACAAACACTTCAGTTCTATGATTTCTTTCAACATTCATAGGAGGTTGGAACAAAGTGTTTAAGCTAACAGTTCTATCAATTGTTGGTCCAAGATGATATCAGAGAAATTATAAATGGTGAAGTACATTCATATTGGTAAGAATAACAGGGACCCCAGTTAGAAGGTGAGTTAAGTTCGCATCGACTATACAAGAACTATCTGCCCAAAAATTTTAATGTGGCTCAATCAGGGCAATTTATTTCTTGCCTGTTCCTGTAAGTCTCTTCTCGTTGCCTAAAAATTTTGTTCTATTCCTGCATTATATGTGGTTGACCTGTTGTCATTAAATTTATCACTTCTCTGGACTCCCTTTGTCTTTGGCAAGCCTAATTCTGTTGCTCCTTCTAGGTGTTGGAGTGACATGTCATAACAATGTCTTCTTCATCAAGGTCCTCTGCCCTATTTTCATCCTCCTAATGGTTGAAAAGGGTGTTCATTATTACTACTTAACTGTCTAGTCCCTTTAAGATTAGGTGAATTCTTACCATAAGCATCTCTGTCCCTACTCAATTTTTACTCTTGTTTCCTTTAATTTAAGTAACAAAGTGTCTATACTGACAAAATGTCCGTAATCAAACTGGAAACGCTAAAATCTAGGTGTTGTTTAAATTTATATCTAAGATAATTTCTTTCAATACAACATCAACATGTACCCCATAATGCTTAATAATTACATTCATTAACTCGGCACCATGTTTTTGAAATAGTGCCTCCAAATCGACCAAAAAATCATGGTCTGAAATTAAACCAGAAGGCATAAAGTTATTCCGCAGGCCTTTTGGTACAATATTTTCGTTGATGCATTGTTTGAAGTATGCTGCCTCAAGCTGCAGTTTTTTTAGTTTTAATAATTTAGAATCAAAAGTTTTAAGATTTTCTGATAGGCATATGCTATCATTATTTGCAACAGAAGCTTTGTGACTCGGTGGCGTTTTTGACTGCAAACAAGGTTCCTCCGTTGTGCACCTTTGGTTTGACTGGTTAGCAATTTGTTTTTGTGGTCTGTCGTTGGAGGATTCCTGTTGTTTTGCAGCCTTGCAGCCTTCTGAGTTTCATTCTTGCTTACCGGCAGTCGTAGCAGTCGTTAGCAGTTGAGTGAATGGCCACTGGTAGTGCTGCTATGGATATAGATTTTAAACCCGCTGATGCAGGTCTATCAGCTAGATTGGATGACATGAATTTTGGATGGAAAAGATGCAAGCTTCCTTTCAGGCATTGAGAAATGGCCGACTGGGAACGTTTGACAGTGGAGCAAGTCAGGGACCAAATGAAGATTGGATCCCAGCAGGCAACCTGCCCCTCAGATGATGTTGACTGTTTTCTGGCACAAGAGCGAGTCAGGAGGTGGATTCCAGCTGGTCTAAGTCAGTGGCCTGAAGCAGCAAACTGGCTCAGAGCTGGCAGCATCTAGCAGACACCGCAACTAACTGCAATGGAGTAGATGGTATCAGTAATGATAAGCCTACTTCTAAAAGAATCCCAGACCTTGGTGGCTGGTTATTGGGCATTACTAACTGGGTTTACCGAGCAAGGACAATACAGGTACTGTTGCAAATAATGATAGCATATGCCTATCAGAAAAGCTTAAAACTTTGATTCTAAATTATTAAAACTAAAAACTGCAGCTTGAGGCAGCATACTTAAACAATGCATCAAGAAAATATTGTACCAAAAGGCCTGGAATAACTTTATGCCTTCTGGTTTAATTTCAGACCATGATTTTTTGGTGATTTGAGGCACTATTTCAAAAACATGGTGCAGAATGAATGTAATTATTAGCATTATGGAGTACATGTTGATGTTGTATTGAAAGAAATTAATGACTTAGATAAGATTAAGCAACACCTAGATTTAGCAGATACATTTGATTACGACATTTTCCAGTATAGACACGTTACTTAAATTAAAGGAAACAAAAGTAAAAATTGATAGGGACAGAGATGCTTTTGGTAAAATTCTACCCTAATCTTAAAGGGACTAGACATGTTATAAGTAGTATAATGAACACCCTTTTCAACCATTAGGGGGGATGAAAATAGGGCAGAGGACCTTGATGAAGAAGACATTGTTAATGACTATTCCTCAACACCTAGAAGGACAAAGAATAACTTGCCAAAGACAAAGGGGGTCACGGGAAATGATAAAGGTTTTAATGACAACAGGGTCACACCACATATAATGCAGGGGAAAAGCAACAACAATTTTTAGGGCAACAGCAAGAAGTTACAGGAACAGGACAAGAAATAAATTGTTGATTGTAATTAAACTCTTTGGTGTCAGATAGTTCTTGTATGTGCTGATGTCTTAAGCTCACCTTTCGAACTGGGGTCCCTGTTATTCTTACCCAAAATGAATGGTGACTTACATTTATAATTTCTGATATCATCTTGGACCAACAATTGATAGAACTGTTAGCTTTGAAACACTTTGTTCCAATTTCCCATGGAATGTTTTTTTTTTTTTTTTTTTTTTTTTTTTTTTTTTTTTTTTTTTTTTTTTTTTTTTTTTTTTTTTTTTTTTTTTTTTTTTTTTTTTTTTTTTTTTTTTTTTTTTTTTTTTTTTGAATGGGAATCAGTACGTTGGGGCTTTAGATTTAACTTTTTAATTACTTAGTTAACCAGTAACTATTCTTGATGACTTTTTGAAGTGGAATCTCCCATGGGCATTGAAATTTGGGTATGGGCAACCCATTCATTATTGATTTAGTTTGGATATGTTTTCTGTTCAGGGGTTTTTGGTATAAATCAGTAACCACGAGTTCCCAAAATTACCAAAAAACAACGGTTATTATTGGATGAATTTAGTCAGTTACCTTGTGTTAAAACCGGACAAGGGGGGAGGGTGGTGATTTCCATAATGCCCCCTACAAAGGAAAATGGCTTCCCTCCTTAAGGGAAAAAAGCTTCAAAAAAAGTAATGGTACCACACAGAGGATCAGGGGGTATTTTAGGGACCTTTTTTAACGGGGAAAATTGAATCAAGACATATAATTATATTGACATCATGTCTTTTAAGATCCCGTTATGTTTGGGATCCCTAAAATTACAAAATGTTACCCCCTGAGGGGTTTTAAATTTACAGCAGATCCCTTTTTTCCCCCTGTTCCAAAAATCACACACATCTTGGATAAATATATCAAGCACATTCCAAGTGTGTGTAAGGACTCATGGACATTTTGGAAACATAAACAAACTGCCATTTAAAAAGTGACCTTGTTAAAAGTGATTGACCTTTGGTAACCCTTTGGGGTTTGGACAGGGGAAGTTTCTTTTCTATTTTGAAAGGGGAATTCTTTTTTAACAGAACTTTTCTTTTGACGGTGTTCTTTTTCGAAGGGGATGGGAAGCCAAAAAAAATCCAACTCCCCCTTTCCTTTTTGGGGCATTTTGGGGCCCCTGTTTCCCCCTTTGGGCAAACCCCCCCCCCGGGGGTTTCCTTTTTCCTTTGTTTCAGGGGGGTTCCCCGAAAAAAAGAAAAAAATCCCTTGGGGGGGGGATTTTTAATTTTTAAAAACCC
>NW_025055760.1:0-8379 GCF_019279795.1 Protopterus annectens
AGCTTTTTTGGGGGTTGTTGTTGTTGTTGTTGTGTTTTCGACTTTTTCGGTTATGCCACAGCGGAACTCCGGTCCGCTAATGATTGGCAGTAGATTTTTACATGCCAAGTTGCCAGCCCTGATGCACAACCTTCAACGAAGGTACACCCATTCACACATGTCTCCAGACAGAAGATGCTCTAGCCGAGAATCGAACGGGACAATGTCTTACTGTGAGGCGACAGCACTACCACAGCACCATCAAGTGCACTTTTAAGTATTCTTCCTTAATTTCATCATGAAAACCAATTGGATCATGAATTATTGGTAAGTATTAGGTAATCAGTTTGTAGACCATTAAAAACCAGGTGAAAAAAATAGCTCCATCCTCAAGGAGAGAAAGGCAATGTAAGATGTAAGATTATATGAGGCTGCATATCTAATTATCTAGTTTTGCCTCAATGGTATAGGGTTGCCACCTTTTCAAATCCCAAAATTGTGACTTTTTTTATAGTAAGACGAGATTTTGCAGGACAAAACATACCCATGGCCAGTGCAAAGAACAGAACTTCACTTTTTTGCCAAAATAAAAGGTTATTCTTGTAGCATTGCTATTCCTTATAACATCTAGGTGTTTCAGATACAAAATAGCTGTATTATTTAACTGTTAAAGAAAACATAGGAAATATTTTTGTCCTGAAATCTTAGGACATTTGCAATTTTTTAGTTTTTTTTTTCCCCACAGGACTACCAAACTACCTCAAAGAGCGGGGACTGTTCTCCTAAACAGAGATAGGTGGTAGGCCTACTCTTATATGTAGTGAATGTTTGTTCCAGAGGTGAGGGATATGTTGGGATATGAATCTATCATGCCAGAGTGCTGATTAAGGTTTAGTTGCTTTAAATGGGTATTTGAGTACCATTTGTCCTGTGAAAGAATAGCTGGGTCAAAGAACATGTCATTGTTCATGGCCTCAAAAAGGTGAAACAGAGATCTCAATTGAAGAGTGTATGAGAGACTGAGTACAGAGAGAAGGTAGTGTTGGTATCCATATAATTAAGATTTATGAAGCCACTGGTCTTGTTAGTTGTGAATCTGTGAAGTCTCATAAGCTGAGCATGATATTTAGACAAATACATGCCAAAAGGTGCATTATAGTCAACAACAGATCTTATGAGATACAAGTAAAGGGGAATTAAGACTTCTTTGGGCCTAGAGGAGATGGCTTTGGAAATCAGATGAGTCACATAGCAGGTTTTCTGAACTGCTTCATGATAGTCAAAGAATATGAAATTATCAAGAGTGCCTAGATCCCTTAGAACAGTGTCAAATTGGAGGGGTGTGTTACTTATATTGTATGGGAAATGTTTTTACTAAAACCAACTTTAATACATTTTTCACTTAATTTGAGGCCATTGTCCTTGCACAACTTATTAATATGATCTAACCCATCTATGTTGCTATCATATATCATAGCAAAGGCAATCTTGATTTGAACCTTGGTATTTTATTGTTCAAACATTTAAACAGAAACTTGTGTGAGCATGTCAAATTAATTTTAAACATAATTTTTTTCTGGATACTGTATTCCTTGATCACCCCTAGCAACACATAAGTTAATCAGTAACCATATCAACATTGTAAATGTTATACAGCATTAACAATGATTGAAACCATGAGCAATAGATTCCATACATTAATTTATTTTGAAGGGAGCATTATGAAATGATATATCAAGTCTTGCAGCAGGGCTTTGAATTTATTTCAGAGTTTTATTTAGGATAGTATATACCATGGACAACAGTTTTTCTTACTTAGGATTGTTTTGAGTTTAGATCAGTTGGTGCATATGGTATCTAAAGCTTGTCTTACAATTTACTTTATTAAAGTTCATTTGTTATAATTTAATTTAGAACTCAGCTCATATATTTTAGTTGGAAATGTCATATTTGGTAGAATCTGGAAACATTTGGTTATTTTGTATATCACCATCCTAAACGCATTATCTACAGTGAAAGGCAATGCTTGGACTCTTTCCACTTGGATCTCCACTGAAAATGGGTTGCTTATTATCAATGCAATAAAAATAGTTAATAACCTTTTCCTTCTTACAATTATTTTGAATTGTGATTGTTATTTAATGTTTGTATATTGTCACTTTATCTTTACTTATGTTTGCTGGAGCTTTTCCCCTCGGGTCTCTACTGGAAATGGATTTATTTTGCAAACTCAGTTGGACTAACCCGATTAACAAATGTGAAGTAAGTAAATAAATAAATAACATAATATAATTCTAATGTATAGTTTTATCTTTCATAAACATTGATTATTCCAAATGGGTATTTGTCCTGAGCAAAGACTTCATTAGGGTTTTATATACTGGTCCTTGATTATGCACTGGCATTTAATACTATTCTGAGAGCCCTCATATAATAATCTATGCTTTGGAATGAAATGTCAAAGTAACATTAATAGTGACATCATTATTTTTAGGGTATACGGGTGAACTGCTTTGCCATAAAACTTTTATTATAATCCTTCTTAATTTGTTACTCTACTTATAATCAGGAGGGCTTAACATATTTTTCATTAGGAATATAATCATTTCCAGAATAAAGAAAAAATAATTAAACCAAATAGCAATGAGCATTTACCACTGTCTTTATTTATTTAAACCACCCTACACATACCCGAGATGAGATTACTTGAGTTTCACTAGCCCACAAAAAAAAAAGTTGAATACATAATTCTGAATGCTTTTTTTGATGCAAAATAACTGCCAGTGTGTTTTGTAAATGTGTGCATGCAATGAGCCATGGTTTACGGAGATTTATCCCTTCTTTGGACTGGTGTGACTATACTGTTAGCACATATAAGTTCATGGAGTGTGGTGAGGGTTTTCGACCCACATTGGGGGAGGGGCCACAAACAAGAAAAAAATAAATGTTTCTCCCTTTTGATTTTTCGGCATTTTTTTTTCTTTGGAACCATTGACTTTCAGAAAGTCAGTGTGACATATAGAACCCTCTACTTAAAAACGCCTACTGTAAATGTGGGTCTGTATCATATTGTCCAGACTTACTATTTGTCAAATACCTCTTCATCAAACTTACTTTGTCAAAAACCCCTTGTTGAATGATCATTTAGTGAATATTTTCACAGGAAAAAAGAACCAGTAGTCCAATTATTGATCGTCCACAAAAAAAAAAAAAAAACCACAAAATTTAAAACTCACTCAGGTGGCTTGACTTCACCCCCCACACCTCCCACACCCCCCCCTAAATAAATATACCAACTGCAGAATGCACTACAGTGGGAAAGGCAAATTTCTCAATCATGGCCCACTGCATTTTTTCCCTGGGTGTAATATTTGCTAAAATGATCATTCAGCAAAAAGGAGTTTCGACATAGTGAGTTTAACAAAGAGGTCTTTGACAAATAGTAAGTTCAACAATATGATAAAGACCTATAAGGGTAATGCTATAATACTTTAATGTTATCAGTAATATCCATCCTTGTAAACCTAAATTATATTCAGCAATGTCACAAAAACAAAATGCACTTTATCAAGATCATTACTCCTGCTGATATTTTTCTAGTCAGGGAGCTGTTGGTCATAATTTAAAATGTTTTTGAAAGAGACGGTTCTGCATAAAGATCTATTCCATAATCTTTAGATTTAAAGACATGGGAAAAGCAAGTAACTTAAATTTATAGACTTAAAAAAGTATTAAAGATTAGTAGCTTGAAGAGAAAGGTACCAAAATTATTTTTTTCTTTTTCTTTATTTGCTGTCAAGCAGAAACCCTACTATTAAATAAACTACCATTTCCAAAAGAGGTGCTGCAAAATCTATCAGTTGGTAATTCTATACTTTTGAGTCTTGCAGTTTTTATCATCAATATTACAACAGGAAAATATCCTGACCATAGGACATTTGATGAAAATGCACATTCCAATTTAATGACTACCAGCAGTTTCCCACAACCTGAGACAGAAGTCTTGGAAGCCTGCAGTATAATTTTAATTGTGATAACATTTGGTTTATAATGGGATCTGTATGATTATTAAAGGAATGTGGAGGCAATAAATATACCCACAGGGTTCGGTCCTGGGTTCTCTCCTTTGTGGTATCTACTTATCTGAAGTCCAGGCCAACACGGAGGGACTCTGGCTGACAAAGTTTGCAGAAGATTGCAAGTTGGGAACTATTATTAACTCCCCAAGTGATGTTGACATTCTACAGAAAGGCCGCACTGAGACCAACAACTGGTGTCAGAACCATGGCCTTAAGCTCAATGCCAAAAAAATGTGTTGTCATCCCTTTTGGGAAAAACCTGGTTCCCATGAATTACCATATCAATGGTAGTTCACTGAACACAGAAGATGTTATAAGAGATCTGGGAACACAGGTTGACAGGAACCTCTCTTTTGACCACCACATTGTCACTGTGGTCAGAAAGTCCTTCTATGTGCCACATCTCACTAATAAGGGTTTTTCATTAAGGAAGAAAGAGGTCATTGTCTCCCGCTATGCTTCCCTCATTAGGCCAGTCATCAACTACAATGCCCCATTTGGCATGTACCTCACTATACACCTGCAACAACTGGAGAGGGCACAAAAGTACTTCACAAAGAGGATCGTAAGCCTTAAACAGTTGTGCTATATGGACAGACTCAGAAAACTCCAGCTATTCTCTGTCTCATATTGCCTACTTAGAGGCCATCCCTGTTTGACTTACAAAGCCCTGTCTCACCCAGTTCTGTTAGAAATGCTGCATCTAAAGAAATCCCAATCACTCTGCACCACATGCTCCAGAGACCTCAACCTCATTACCACAAGAAACAGAGTGTGCAGGAGGGATAGGTTCATAACTCAGAGACTGCCCATGCTATGGAATAGACTTCCCATATATGTCAAGCAGAGCACCTCACTGGCCCTCTTCAAGAGAAATCTTGATGAGTGGATGAGAAATAGGAAATTCACCCCGGGGATCACTCCAGTGGCTCTACTCAACAAAGGCACTAGGAACTAAGGTCAGGTGGCACAATGCCAGGGTAATCCTATGGGCTAGGCTTGTAAAGGCTCCAGGGCCATTAGCCTAGTACACAGCTATGAATCTATGAATCTATCAGACCTGAAAGGAAATATCATAGAGATAGTTATTGAAAAAGAACAGGGCTTCCCAAATACAATGTTGCAATAAGTATGGACACCTGATCAAATACCCTCATGAGATCAATAACAAAAGCAACTGTCATAAGTCTTCTCTCCCTTCTGTAGTCAATAACTTGATATAGAGCACCACAAAACTAAATTTCCCTCCTGAAGCTATGCTATGAGTGTTTGAGCATGCTAGAGGTATTGATGGCCATACGCATTTTTCAGAAACTTAAGATGACAAGAGTTATATGACTAGTTATTGAGCAGAAATCAGAGGGAAAGTAGAAAATAATTGAAACTTTTGCATACAGAAAATTGTGATGAGTTTTTTTTTCCATGAGAAAGCACAGCCCACTGCAGGGACAAAGATGTAACATAAATAAGCAAGTTGTTCGACAATGACAGAAGCAGATATCTGAAAAAGACGTGGAAGGAACTTAACTGGAGAAAGAAGCTATTTAGTGGTAAGTACTGTAACAGATCTAGAACTTGCTTGACTGATACTTTGTAAAGGGAAATTTGGATATAAGTAAGAAAGTTAAGATCTTCCTTTGGAAGGAAGAAGTCTTGTGGAAATCTACTAGATGTAAAATAATCCCCGAGTAAGATTAGCAAGAGCTTTTATGCGAGTTAGCATATGAGGCTGGGATTTTAATAGCAAATGAGGAAGAGCATTTTTCAGGGCCTAATATCTTCAATTCCAGCCCAGTAAGATATAGAGTGAGCATAGGTTAATAGGTGTTTACTGGACTAATGAACACAAGGGCCTTTTTAAGGCTAGCAATGTATCCCAAATCTCTGACAAGTTCTGATACCCTTGATAAGTGTAATCATGGGCCTGGGAGATGAACCATTTACAGGTTACCTGTGAGACATAGGTGCCAAACCAGAGATGAATTTCTGGTTTCCCATCCAATTGTCCAAGTTCCATTTGAATTGGGTTAGGGAGGAACTCTGCTTCACGTGGATGGGGAGCCTGTTACACAGATGGGATAGTCTCTGGGATTCTTACCTTTTGCTCCAGCAGGTCTTATTTATATCACAGGCAAGGTTTAAGTCTTTAGAATGGATAACTCTGGTGCTCTTTGTTTTGTGGATATGCAGGAGGTCCATCAGAGAAGGTCTGATAATGCCCTGCATGCCACTCATGGATCTCACCTCAAAAGCCTGTATAAGACAAAATACATGGATAGGGCCTTGAGGTGGTCTGCATAGGAAATTTTACTTATGCCCTGTATTTTTTTAATGAGGAACCTCTGTGGACTTCCAGTTCATAGGTTCATACTAGGCTATCTGCCCTAGGACATTTATAAGCCTAGCCAGAGTGTGTTTGACTTTTAGCTTCACTGCCCATTTTAAATTAATTTTGCTATGCCCTTTTCAGGGGATTGGTATACTGTGTGCCTCCTGTCTAACAGTGACACAGAAGTGATACCGAGGTAAAACTACAATCTCCCATCCACTCATCAAGATTCCTCTTGAAGAGAGTCAATGAGGACTCTGCATAACCTGGACTTGGATTTTTATTCCAGAGTGAAGGGAGCCTCTGGGTTATGAATCTGTATCCCTCCAGCATGTCCTATTTATTTCAGTGCTGAGTTCAAGTCTCTCAAAGCGGCGTGGCTCGATGGGATTTGGAATTTCTGAGGTGGAGCATGTCCATTGATTAATTCTAGGTTGGACATGGCTTTTATACATCAGGCACAGATGGCAGCTTCTGAGCAGGCAGTATGCCACTGAGTAGAGCTGGAGTTTTCTTTAACCGGGCAGCATATGGCATCTGTTTGAGCCCTTTGATCCTCTTGGTGAGATACTTTTGGGGTCTTTTCCAGGTGCTGCAGGTGTCTGGTAAGTACATCCCAAAAGGGGCATTGCCCCATGATCAGTGCTGGGCCTGATGAGGATGAGTAAAGAGGCACAATGACCTCCCCTGATCTAGATGAATCCCTTCATGATTAGGTGGGCTATATAAAATGTTTCCTCCTAACCACTTTGTACGTGGTTTGTCAAATGAGGATTGCTATTCAACTTGGGTCCCCAGGTCCTTAATTACTTCTTCTGTACTTAATGGATTACCACATATGTGATAATTTGTGGGCACTTTGTTTTTTGCCAAAGGGGATTGACTATACACTTTTGGCGTTTAACGAGAGCCATGGCTCTGGCACCAGTTGTCTCTGTTTCTATGAGGCCCTTTTTGGGAGGATGCTTGTGTTGGCTGGAGGAGGAGTCGATTATGGCACCCAGGTTTGCACTCCATCATGCAAACTTGGTCAGCCCCCACGAGTCCTTCCATGTTTGCCTGTACCTCCGAGAAATATATACCCGAACAAGAGAGGTCCCAGGACCTGAGCCTTGTGGGACACCACTTGTAACTGGTTTGGAGTCTGACATGGCTCCAGCAATTCCTAACCATGTGGGTTCTGTCCTTGAGCCAGTTTGCAACCCATCCTAGTGACATAGGGGTTTATATTTAGCCCAGCTGGTGAGCTTATCCTATAATGCCCGAGGTGGAGTATTATGTCGAAGGCTTTCTTGGCGGCGAGGTCCCAGGTAGGCTGTTGTGGACCACCTTCCCCTCGTCAATGGCCTTGAGTGACTATTCAAAGGAAATCAACCAGGTTTAAGAGGCAGGATCACTTCCCTTAACAAAAGCCAAACTGGGTGGGGATCCAGTGTCTGTAGGTCCTTCTTGTTATGAGGTCCATGATGATCCTTTCCATAGCTTTGCAGACCAAGCTAGGCAGGCTTATGGGGTGATAGTTTCCAGGATCCGTTGAGGCACCACCTTTGTGGAGAGGGACCACTGTTGCTGTACACCACTCTTTGGGTATATATCCTGTAGTAAGGCTGAGATTGAAAAGTAGTTTATGTTTGGGTTTAGCTCTTCTTGGAGTTCATAGGATGCAGCCGGGACACCCGTCGGTCCCGTGATGCTGTGTTTTTTGCTTTGGAGAGGGCAGCTCTTATCTTAGCATCTGAGATGTCAGGGGGGCAACACTCTGCTGGGATAGATATTCACCCTTTTGGTAAGGAGGGGAGAGTTTGTGCTGAACCTGTCAGCTAGGATCTGGCAATGTCTGTGGGTTCGGTCTATTTTTGTCATTTGGACTAATTCTGAGCATATCGAGAATTCCACCCAGGTTCCTAACATTACTAAAAAGAAAGCCTTGTGGTATCCTTGGTGTCTGCAATATTTCTCTCAAAGCTGGCTTTAGACGATTTTATGAGTGGG
>NW_025055761.1:0-9418 GCF_019279795.1 Protopterus annectens
TTGCAACTGTTATCCATGCCAGTGATCATATATTTGGCCATTGGCATGCTTTACACATTATATACACCCATTATTTGGAGCTGTCATGGCTCCGTTTTGTAGTTTGCAGAAATGTACTTGGTTACTAACCGAGTACATTTCTGCAGGTTAAACTAGTCCTGCACAGACAGCTGCCAGCTTTCTGGATTGCAAATTCACCTTATTTGCATGGTTTTCACTTGCAAATGGGGTAATTAGCATACATGTGCTGTGTCCATGCAGGAATAGTGCAGGAGTGCTCATGCACATCCCGGGAGCTTGTTCCTGGATCTCTCAGTGGACATATTGCCTCCAGCAGCTCCTGCACTATTCCTGCATGCTGTGCAGAGCTTGCTGAATCCTGGGGACTTTATTTTTATTATTAGGTTTATAGTGTACTTCAGACACCCCTTCCCTCAAGCAAGACCTTCAGCTGCACAAATCTCTAGTGAAACCAAAGAGCTGTTAAAGCCATCGAATCAACCTCATCTTTTTTTAAGAAATTATGATTTTCATGTTGAAGCCTATCATTTATACAGTAATTTACAAATAAGCCAAATACTATTGACTTATAAAAAGTAGTGTGTGCTAAGTAATTTTCATGTTGCTGCCTTTCTATCCCTCCCTTTCAAAGAAAATGGTTTGGCAGAAACTTCATAGTTGCTTTTGTACCAAATGGAACAATTTCTGCAAATTCTGTATTATTTTGACCCAATGATAACATTTAAATGCTCCCTTTAGGTAGCTATTATTGCACCAAATTATAGCACAGTGCAGGGCAGGAACAGCTACATTTAATTACTAGCCTACTTAGTATGCAGATGTTAATGTGTGACTTTTCTTCTTTTGTTTTGTTTGCACAATAAATATTGTACAGATTAAGGTCTGTGCAATTAACTTGATTTTAGTCTCTGGCAAGAATGGTACTCCACTGACTTTTGTTTTCAAACAGTGCACTGGAATGAACCCAATCCATTCACCATTGCTATGCTTAGCTTCACTTCAATTTCCACACTAGACCGTTCTTACCTACTATATATAATTCATATTATATTTACCAACAGACCATCCCAATATTTATTACTTCTTACTGCCTAAACTCTGCCACAAATTCCCATCTTCCTTGCATCCAAATGCTATTCCTTTTGAAAAAAAATCAGCTTGCAACATTTAACAAATCAGTTTGCCCCTGCCTTTCCAATCTTACACCTATGTGACATTTCACATTGTCCACTATTTTAGCTGCATCATGCTACTTAAGTACACAGCCAAGATTGCCTACTCAACCAAATCACACATTTTAACTAAACACTTTACAAACTGAGGATCTTCTTAGTCTCTCATTTTTTTCATAGTATTCAACCTGAAAACAACCCATGTCCACTTATGATAGGGTGACCAAATCATGAACTGGAAAAAATGGGACACACCCAAGGAGGGTTTGGGGGATACCCTTCAGCTAAAGAGGGGTCCGGGGAGCCTCTACCAAGGAAAACTCATTTCAGTATTGAAATATGTCTCATTTTTAACTATTTTGAGACCTAGACATCTTTTTAAATTCCTACATTCTTCACTTTGTGTAATCTAATTTAAACACTAGAGGGCATATCATAAACGAAAACAATAATTTTGCAGTGAATACTTATTTATTTATACATATTTTACAACATAATACAACACAACAAATTAAATTTCACTAGTCTAGGATTTAAAGTGAGTATATTTGGCTGTTGTCCCAGCCATTGTTAAAACCTCCTTCTTATCTAATATAAACTTGTAAAAACTATAACAGTCCACATTTCAAAATTGTGGAGAACTTGCAGGATTCCGTGAAAGGGTCCTACCACTCTCATCTTGTTTCTGTCGTCACATCCATTGAATGTTCAATGAGCGAAAAGATTCTTTTCAGTATTACCATTATGGGCAGGATCATAAAACAGAACATAGCTGGCATATCTTCAAAAATTCAGAGTTCTGTTCCATGGCCTAGTATGGGTTTTGAAAAAACAAACCCACTTTTCATGACACTGAGGTTTTTTTTTATCTTCATCAGTCCAGCTCTACTATTTTCACTTTGGCACAAAATCCACTAACGGATGACAGTTGATCAAATAGCAAAGTATCATTTATTTCAATACTTTTTTTCTATTGAAGTAACAAATAGTTTCTTCAATTTGCTCCCAACTGGGGATGTCCTTCAAAAGCATCCATTTGAATTTTGTGAGAAGGTAGAGGAATGGTACACTCCATTTTTTAAAGATATTTGTAGGCAGGTTTCATAAAAACTTTGTTAACTTCATTTTTGAAGTTAATTTCGATCTTGTTAGCGTAACATTGGCCCACAGTGTTTAAGAATGATTGATTTTACACTTAAAATGATAAAACTGTTCCTCTTTTCTTCTGGTCAAAGCTTTGAGAGTACATTCCAATACATCATTGACTTCCATAACACTTTTGTACTTCCTTCAATCTTTTTAATTCCTTTGGTGAAAAATACTGAGTTGGCTATGGATAAACCACATAGGTATGCCTCTCACTTAAAAAGGATTATTAAAAAATGTTAACAAAATCTTTGGAGCTTTTCCTCATTTTAAAGAAGAAATCGCTTTGAAGCATCGGAACAGCTTTAAAATTAAGTTTCTATTGCAGGCATCAAAGACAGCTGAGTTTTTGAATGTCACACGCCAAAATAGTGCTTAAATTCGACGTCGACCATTCCACAAAATTCTTTTTAGCCTCTCTGTTTGCAACTCGTGTAGAAGGGTTATAGAAAAATAAGAGAAGAGTCGCGACAACAAATACCTTCAATGTCACAGATTAATCCTATCAGCTGATGCACATATGCAGTTATGTGAGTACATGTGCAGGACGAAGCCCCACACCTTCAATACTACCATGTACAAATTAGTTGTTAATTTTGTAAATACATTGTTTTTTCCCACTCTGTTCAAACCACCAAATTTAGAAATGGTATTGTCTCCAAGCAAAAAGCGTGCCAAATGCAACTGCTTTTATTTAACTTGAATTCATCGAATACAGTTCAAGCAGAAACTAGATATCTCATCTGATGTTTCACATGGCAAGGAAGCTATCTTTCAGTAACTTTGACTCTTATCCCTTCATTTATGTCAAAAAACTGAACTACAAAGAGGAAACGTTTTTATAGCTTCCTTGTGATTACTAGTGCATCAGTTGAAATGCCATAAAAGGGGATTTATTTATCTCTCTCTTCAATGCTAGTTTTTCATGCTGAATGGAGCCTAAACACCAGTGCCGTCAGGGCTGATTGCTTTGTTCTGGCAGAGCTAAACTTTAATGCGTAAATTGATGAGCTCATCACTTCAAACATAACGCTTGTTTAACTTGTTGACACAGTCATTTGGACCGAAAGCTGTGATGGCAGTGCTTTACATTGCATGGTAGGCCTCCTGGAGTTAGTCTGTTGTAGCAGTGCCTTCTAGCTTTTGTTTCTTTCATTAGAATTGTGTTTTATAAAATAATTGTTAAAGAGACATACTGCTACTTGGGGCACTCAGTCTGTTCTATATGTTTCACTGATGTGATGTGGCGTTGTTTTATGAGCATCTGAACGTCCACCATGACCAATACTTGCGCAAAAACACTATTACGGCAAACTGTGCAATCTGAAGCTTCACTGTCATATAGCGTCCCTTTTAATATAGTTCCACTCTTTGGAATACTCCTCCATAAACTTACATTGACAGCTTGGGCATAATTATTGTCTATATGAGACGTATATAATATAGAAACCTAAGAATAAAGTTCAACACCCAAAACAGAAAGGTTAACCTGTCACTCTGACACCGAACAGGCGGCAGGGATCACACATAAGACTAACACATTACATGCTGCTACAGGTCCTGCTATATGGGCTTATGCTTACTTCTAAAAGTTTGTGGTGCACTTAGACTTGATATTTGCTGGGGGCCCCCAAAATGCTAGCACTGGCCCCGGGTTATATTTTTATTGTGCTTTGGGCTCCTCAACTACAGTGTACCTTCTTCACGTTCTCCATTGTAGAGTTCCTTTGACCATCTCTTCCTTGCTCTATGTTCGCTTTCTAAATAATCAGCAGTGCGTCCAGCTATAAGTGCAGAAAGTAAACAAGGTCCTCATGTTGCTGTTCTTACACTACTCAAAAGTCTAAAATGAAAAATATTAAAACAAAGATCAGTTTAAGTAGATACAGACTGACCTTAAAGTTAGCAAATTTACATGTACATAAAAAACGCATAGCTGGGTATCACGCAATAAGTTTCACACATAACACTCCAAAACCCCAAATTACATATTTTAAAAAAAGTAGCTTTCAAGAAATTGTAAAACGCATATCTGATATGACAGCTGTAAAATATATCATTTTTCAAACTTTCCTTCAGATACCACCATTCATTTCCAAATAATTGCAATAACACACACATACTCACCTTCTTCACCACTGTTTATCTGGCCATAACCTGCCAATCAAAACAATGAGGTGGGGATTTTAGTTTACTTGATGACACGCACTTTACAAAAGGGGAGGATGTGCTATAAACTTCATGATGCATTGTTGGTATTGCAGGTTTTAACTGCTCATTTCGTCAGCATTAGCTAATCTGACGGAAATAGAGCTGTAATCCCTGCAGCAAAAGGAAATAGTAAAAATGGCAGTGTGATTTGAATATTGACAATGTGACACTGACTTAACTTCAGTTATGTTGAGTTTCGATTTTTATTATCAATATTTATTGTGTGCTGTGTGGTAAATGAAGGAAAGCATTATATCACAAATTATTGTATGGTGGAAGAAGCCACTTTTTATTCTTAAAATGACCTCTTTTGTCTTAGAAAAGTTCAGTGGGCGCTTCTCCTGCTAACCCCTTATATACAGATATTATGCGGTTGACATGTAGAAGATATGCTTATGTACACAATCTCTTTCTTACCACTATCAAGTCGGGTCCGCTATCATCATCATATCATCAATGAGGAGTAATAATGGTTTGAAATCTTCTGTTGAGGCACTTGTGGGTTCTGGTGTATGGAGGGACAGCAATTCAGTCTGTGATTTTATTACGAAGCACAGCATTTACACAACCACTCAAAATTATACGCAAAAGAGAATGAGCATAGTGGGCAGCAACTATCTGTATGGAAAAAAAGCTGCTCCTCCCTCATCTGTTACTCAGAAAGGTAAACAGAAAATACCTGTTTATTTTTGCAAGCCTTTCAGAAGTAGCCAAAATATTACTTTAAGTTATATAATTAAGAAGTTTTAGTGATTTGATAGAAACGGGACATTTAGGCATCCCGAGAGACTTTTTCGAGATCGCGAAAAAATGGGACAATCCCTTTTTTACGGGACGTTTGGTCACCCTAACTTATGAGCACCACCAAACCCTTCCACATTAACTCATTAAATCCAAATTTCCAAAAGCACTCAATTCACATTCAAAAAACTGCAAATGCACCTTAACTGAACAAAATAATATTTAACCTGACTCCAAAATTTGTGTTATTAATAACTAGGAATATAGACACAAACCCAGGATTTATTCTCTATGATTTCCCTTCTTAAGCTTTCTTCAAGTCTCTAGTCTCTTGTCTGCATCATTAATTAGTATAAACAACAGACTTCACAATTTAAAGACACTTTTGTGTACACATTCATCAGATATGGATACAATAAATCACAAAACAGCGTACTATGTAAACTTGAAAATAAACAACGCAGCACCAAAAGTCCCAGCCAAATTTTTATTCACCACCATTTTAGCACTTTCTTTCCAAAACACAGGAACTTTATCAGAGACAGTATCAGAGTAACTTCCTTCAATCTAAAGACTCAGATAGAGGCTCCATTCCTGAAACAGCAATATTTAAAGAAACACACTCTTACGTACACACTTGATTGTTTAATGAAATCTGGGAAAGTGAGAGGATGCCTGAGGAATGGAGAAAAAGTGATTTGGTACTGATTTTTAAGAATAAGGGTGATGTGCAGAGCTGTAACTACAGAGGGATTAAACTGATCAGTCACAGCATGAAGAAATGAAGAAAGAGTAGTGGAAGCTAGGTTAATAAGGGAGGTGATGATTAGTGATCAGCAGTATGGTTTAATGCCAGGAAAGAGCACTACAGATGCAGTTTACTCTGAGAGTGTTGATGGAGAAGTACAGAGAAGGTCAGAAGGAGTTGCATTGTGTCTTTGTGGACTTAGAGAAAGTATATGACAGGGTGCCTAGAGAGGAGTTGTGGTATTGTATGAGGAAGTCGAGAGTGTCAGAGAAGTATGTGGGGAGAGTGGTATGGAAGATATGTAAAAAGAGGGTAGTGTGACAGCAGGAAAATTCAAAGGGTCTGCAGTGGGAGCAGGATGGATAACGTTAAGGTGGAGGTGCCAGGGTTACACTGTAAGGATCAGCTCTCAGCCCTTTCTTTATTTGCAGGTACTGGTGATGGACAGGTTGACAGACGAGATCAGACAGGAGTCCCCGTGGGCTATGATGTTTTCAGATGACATTGTGATCTGTAGTGAGAGTAGGGAACAGGTGGAGGAGACCCTGGAGAGGTGGAAATATGCTCTAGTGACAAGAGGAATGAAGGTCAGCAGGACTAAGACAGAATATATGTGGTTATATGCTCTAGAGACAAGAGGAATGAAGGTCAGCAGGACTAAGACAGAATATATGTGTGTGAATGAAAGGAAGGATTGAGGAATATATGAGTGGAGGAATGCAGGGTAGTAGAGGTGGCTGTAAGATGGATGAGTTTAAATACTGGGCTGGGGATCAACAGTTCAGGAGAGTACGTGGTGAGTGTGGAAAGAGAGGTGAAGACGAGTACAGTATGCAGCAGGATGGATGGAGGGTGGGTGGAGAAGAGTGTCAGCAGTGATTTGTGACCGACAAGTACGCAGCAGTAAGAGTGAAAGGGAAAGGTCTACAAAAAGATGAGGTAAAAGTGAGACCAGCTATGCTACATGGGTTGGAGACAAGTGGCATTGACAAAAAGGCAGGGAGTCCAGGAGAGCTGGATGTGGCAGAGTTAAAAGATGTTATGATTTGCACTGGGTGTGACAATGGTGAACAGGATTAAGTGAATGGGTAAGTATATATTACAGGGTCAGCCCAGGTTGGGAAGGTTTGGAGACAAAGCCAGAGAGGAAAAGATTACATTGGTTTGGACATGTGCTGAGGAGGGATGCACGAGTATATTGGGAAAAAGATGCTAAGGATGGATAAGCTGCCAGGTAACAGGAAATGGAATGGGGCGGTGACCTAAGGAGAAATAAAAGGTTTATGGATGTGGTGAGAGAGGACATGCAGGTGCGGTTGGTGGTGATGTCAGAGCAAGATGCAGAGCTCAGGAAGAGATGGAAACAGATGATTCTGCGGCAACCCAGGCAACCCCTAACAGGAGCAACCCGAGAAAATGGGCAAAGAAAGAACACTCTTTTGGTGTACACACTTAAAAGTAGCCCTAGAAGTACACACTTAAAAATGCTTACATAAAATATACTTACATGCTAAAATGTGTCGGGAAGCAAAATAAATATATATCAATAAATGTTCCTTCAAATAATTAATCTATAAAAATATATATATATTTAAAAGCCACAGAAAAAGTTGCTGATGTCAAAATCATGGCAGACCATGTAGCCTCCCTTGTAGAGCTACAAAGTGCTGGGCTTACACGTTGAGGCTGGTAGTTAAATGGGTGTGAGTCAGCATGTCATGTATATGGGCTGAGGGCTGCTGGAATCACACCCAGGCTTACACGGTCCGTGGAAGACAGTAGGGGCATGTCCGTAGCTGCCGGACACGCCCAGTGTCAAAGTAAACCCCACGACAGAGTCCAGGAATAAAACACAACACAATGACATGCCTCACAGATCTAAGTGGAAATATAAAATATATAAATGAAATACAGGCCTTTGGAATTACCAGGAAGGCCCTTGAGTGCCTGCGCAGGTATGCCCGTAGCTTTGTCCAGCAGTTAGCAGTGGGTGGAAAAGCATAAGAACTAACTATGTGCAGCTTTTCCACCAAAAGCATGAAGGTGATGCGGGTGACAGTCGTGGTCTGAGACCCTAAGCGCCAACATCAATTTTTATTTTATAAATACATAAAACAGTCCCCGACATATATGTTAGCAAATTATAAGGCCTTTATAAATGTACTGAAATGCATGATTGGAAGAAATGTGAGATGTGTGTCAAAAGATGCTGATGCCTGGTAGCTGAGCTGGCAGTTCCCAGGCCAACAAGTTGAGTGATCTGGCCCAGCAGGGGTGAGCAGGAGGCTTGGCCACAGGGTGGGGAAATGAGCCCGTGGTGAGGGTGGGGGATTTAAGTCAGGAAATGAGTGCCTGTAGGGTGAGTTAGTGGTTTGGCTGATGCTGAAACCGTGCCCCAGGCCGAGCTAGAGATAACAGCAATACGACAGTAAATGAAGGAAACCAAAGCAGAATCTACTATGAGGCTGCACCAATGTCGCGCAACTAATTCCTGGGCAGCTGAGCGTTGTAATAAAACCTGCCTTGAAGCACAGACATGCCACCTCCTAGCCTGTAGACAGTCAGTCATAAACATAAAAAGTAGTGTGTGTGGCTGTGGTCTCGAATCCCAGATACCATGTGCACCATGCAATCAAGGCGACTGAACCACCTGGGCCAGTATGACAGTGCTGTAACAGAAATGCAGTAATAGTAAAATATATAGGAATGAATAGAAAGAGGAGCATGCCAAAAGCAGGTTTTAGGAAGCTGATACACCCAAATGCCACCTGCCAGATAAAGTGGAAAAACAGGCACACATAAGGTTTTCCCAGGCAGGCGGGAATACACAGTATAAACTATCAGAACCAACTTGCAAGCTTGGGAAATTTCAGGAGTAGGTGAGGGTAGTTGCTTTCTGGGAAAGCACAGAGAGGTGGGGCATTGAGGAGTCCAAATATATGGCTTGGCCCGGAAGCAATAACCATGAGGCCCAACCTACAGGCCAGTCCTGTGGGAGAGTAGGGCTGAGGCATGGGACCGGTTGGCTCCAAGTGATCTTACCAGTGCCAGCAGGATCTCCAAGGACTGATGGAGCAGGTCGGGTCACCACCATGCGGACCTGAAGAGATGGAAGCAGGACCAACTGAACCTTTGGATCCAGAATCAAAATGCCCAACGTACCTACCACTGAGTAAGTTACATCTAATACCTATGTATATAAGAAATTAACCGTATTGATATTATGAGATGCAGTATTCCATTGATATTTATATTACAGCTGCAGGTGTCCGTTTGTGAACCGGTGAGGAGCCTATGGCTATAGGCTGGTGCGGTTGGGCCCCCAGGAGGTCAGTAATCCTCCCCGTAACTGTAAAAAATATAAAAGTATGGACAAAAA
>NW_025055762.1:0-8596 GCF_019279795.1 Protopterus annectens
GGGAACCTGTTGGAGACCAGGAGGCCTTCTAGTTTTCGACACCAATTGGGAAAACTGCAATCAACTTGGGAGAAGGGCCGTGTTCTCCATAAGTTTCGCCGACCCGACCGGTACATCTGTATCAGATAGCGGTCTGTCTAGGAAGATCGAAGATCGTCGTCAAAGGGGCGAACTTGAAGATGGCACCCGACCGAAGAATGGAAGGTGGCGGTAAGCTCCGACACGGTTCCAAGACCTGGGGCTAAGTGAGAGAATAAGCGTTATTTCGGCCTTTCATTTGAAGTCTGTGGAACCAATGAGCGAACTTTCGAAGATGAACTTCGGAGCCAATGACGCCGCTGGAGGCTCCAGCATCTTCGACCCCTTGGGGACTTAGAGCCTGGTCAGAGCTTTGTCGAAGAAGCCACTCCTGGAAGGCCAGGCTTAAAGTAGTCCGGCTATCCATAAGTTTCCTGTACGTCTATCTGTCATGACCCTCCCACTGAGAAGGATTGGCATATGAAACAAATCCCTCTTGCAGGTGGAGTGGAAGGCCATTGGTAGGGCATGAAATCTGGTTATTTGATGATGGACATTTCGCACACTGACATGCCTCGGGGATTATTTTCTGCAGCATAACCAGGTGTGAAGACACTACTATGAAAAATTTTTAAAACTACTAAGCTACCAATAAGTAATAACTATAAGGAAAATATTGCTATAAGAGGGATAAGAAGAATTAGGCCACAAAAGGGAACCTATGAAAAAAATGACCAGGATACGTTAAGGAAGTAACACACACACACACACTAGTACTAATCAAAAACTAACTTCTCCAAGAACTTCTATAAGAACATTTTAAAGTAGAAGATAAGAATCTTATCTGAATATAACAAAATTCTCTCTGGTCGAGAGGCTCTCATCAAATTGTGATCCCCTTTTGCCGGGCAAAACTAGATCCTGAGTAATGTAGCAGGAGAAGTTGTGTGGGATATAACCTGGTCTCGAGCTTCTCTAAGATGCAGAGCTTTTGCTGCTATGCTGACACGACTAGGAGCCGAGGATCGGCTCGAACCGATGTGTGTGAATGAAGCCAAATAGCCAAGATTCCAACTTGCTCCTCACATTTATAACCACACACTGCTGAGACCCAACATTATAAACAACAGTGGTCCATGAAATTATAACACACAGAGCTGTACAACATTATAAACCACAGTGCTCCATAAAATTTTAACACAGAGTGCTACACAACATTATAACCCACAGTGCTCCTTGAAATTATAACACACAGTGCTGCACAACATTATAACCCACAGTGCTCCATGAAATTATAACACACAGTGCTGCGCAGCATTGCTGGCTAAGTTCAAAATTATAAAACACAATGCTGCACATTATAACCAGCAGATTGCCTTCCATGAAATTATAACCTGAAGTGCTGCACGTACATAACCACAGTGAACCATGGCAAATTATAACACCTGACGGTGCTTGCGCATAACATTTACTTAACCCACAGTGTTCCATAAAATTACGCTTGCCACTGTGCTGCACGGCCGCAACCCACGGTATATGCCCATGAGAAATTAAAACACACAGTGCGCAAAGTTATAACACACAGTGCTCCGCGCGAAATTGCGCTAAACACACCGGCGCGCACCTGCACAATATTATAACCTACTGTGATCCATGAAATTATAACACACAGCGCTGCACAACATTATAACCCACAATGCTCCATGAAATTATAACACACAGTGCTGCAGAACATTATAACCCACAGTGGTCCATGAAATTATAACACACAGTGCTGCACAACATGATAACCCACATTGATCCATGAAATGATAACACACAGTGCTTGCATAACATTATAATCCACAGTGTTACAAGAAATTATAACACACAGTGCTATACAACATTATAACACACAGTGCTCCATGAAACTATAACACATAGTGCTAAACAACATTATAACCCACAGACATCCATGGAATTAAAACACAGTGCTGCATGACATTATAACAGACAGTACTAAATGAAAATATAACACATAGCGCTGCACAACATTATAAGCCATAATGCTCCATGAAATTATAACACACAATTCTGCACAACATAATAACACAGAGTGCTCCATGAAATTATAACACACAGTACTGCACATTATAACCGACAATGATCCATGAAATTATAACACAGTGCTGCATGAGATTATAACCCACAGTGCTCCATGAAATTAAAATGCAATTAACACACAAAATTATAACCCGGTGTAAATTATAACACACAGTGCTGCACAACATTGCATAACCCACAGTGCTCCATGAAATTCTGCCTTACGTTGCTGCCTTTTAGTTGCAACCACAGTGCTCCAGCAAATTATAACACACAGTGCTGCACAGCATTATAAATACGGATTAACTCCATGAAATTATAACTTACGGATGCTGCACAACAAAACTCACGGTGCTCATAAAATTATAACGCACAGAGCGGATAACATTATAGCCCGCAATTATGCATGAATTATAAACGCACGGTGCTGCACAACATTATGACCCTGGTATGGTAAATTATGGCACACATTGCTGCTGGCATTTATAACCCACAATGCTCAATGAAATTATAGCACGTTGCTGCACAAGATTATAACCCACGGTATACATGAAATTATAGCGTACCGGTGCTGCACAACACTAAAAGAGTACGGAACATCATGAAGTTAAACACAGAGCTGCACAAAATTCGCCCACAGTGCTCGCGGAAATTCGGCGGAACGGTACTGCACAACGGTAACAACCCACGGTATAGAACACTGGCATAGAGCACTGCACGTATTATAACCCACGATTATAACACACAGTGCTGCACAACATTATGACCACAATGCTCAATGAAGTGCACATTGCGCTTATTTATAACCCACGTGCTCAGTGAAATTATGGCACGCAATTATAACCCACGGTGCTCCATGGAAATTGCCAACGCCTGGTGCGCCGCACCTTTTTCGGAAAACCCACAATTAACTCCAGCGATTCGAAACACACAGGCTGCTAGAAATTATAACCCGTTCTCCATGAAATTAAAACAGACAGTGCTGCACAACTGACCTGCTTCCCTGACACTCGCAGAGAGTTTTAACATGAGGCGCACAGCATTATAACCCACAGTGCTCCATGAAATTATAACACACAGTGCTGCACAACATTATAACCCAAAGGGATCCATGAAATTATAACACACAGCGCTGCACAACATTATAACCCACAGTGCTCCATGAAATTATAACATACAGTGCTGCAAATTATAACCCACAATGCTACAAGAAATTATAACACACAGTGCTGCACAAAATTATAACCAACAGTACTCCATGAAATTATAACACACAGCGCTGCACAACTTTATAACCTGCAATGCTCCATGAAATTATAACACACAGCACTGCACAACATTATAACCAATAGTGCTTCATGAAATTATCACACACAGTGCTGCACATTATATCCCACAGTGCTCCATGAAATTATAACACACATTACTGCACAACAATATAACCCACAGTGCTCTATGAAATTATAACACACAGCACTGCACAACATTATAACCTACAGTGCTTCATGAAATTATAACACACAGTGCTGCACCGCATTATAATCCACAGTGTTCCATGAAATAATAACACACTGTGCTGCACATTATAACCCACAGTGCTCAATGAAATTTTAACACACAGCACTGCACGACAATACCAACCTGGTATGATGCTCCATGAAATTATGACACACAGAACTGCTCAACATTATAACCCACAGTGCTCCATGAAATTATATCATACAGTGCTGCACAACATTATAACCCACAGTGCTTCATGAAATTATTACACACAATGCTGTACAACATTATAACGAACAGTACTCCTTGAAATTATAACTAACAGCGCTGCACGTTATAACCCACAGTGCCTCATGAAAATATAACACACAGTGCTGCACAACATTATAAACCACAACACTCCATGAAATAATAACACAATGTGCTGCACAACATTATAACCCACAATGCTCTATGAAATTATAACAAACAGCGCTGCACATTATAACCCACAGTGCTCCATGAAATTATAACACACAGCACATTATAACCCACAGTGCTCCATGAAATTATAACACACAGAGCTGCACAACATTATAATCCACAGTGCTCCATGAAATTATAACACACAGAGCTGTACAACATTATAAACCACAGTGCTCCATGAAATTTTAACACAGAGTGCTGCACAACATTATAACCCGCAGTGCTCCTTGAAATTCAGCTCCTTGGTCTAACAAATTCACCGCTTTTCAGTGCTGCACAACATTATAACCCACAGTGCTCCTTGAAATTATAACACACAGTGCTGCACAACATTATAACCCACAAAGTTCCATGAAATTATAAAACACAATGCTGCACATTATAACCAACAGTGCTCCATGAAATTATAACACAAAGTGCTGCACAACATTACAACACACAGTGATCCATGAAATTATCACACACAGTGCTGCACATTATATCCCACAGTCCTCCATGAAATTAAAACACACAGTGCTGCACATTATAACACACAGTGCTCCATGAAATTATAACACACATTACTGCACAACAATATAACCCACAGTGCTCTATGAAATTATAACACACAGCACTGCACAACATTATAACCTACAGTGCTTCATGAAATTATAACACACAGTGCTGCACAGCATTATAATCCACAGTGCTCCATGAAATAATAACACACTGTGCTGCACATTATAACCCACAGTGCTCCATGAAATTATAACACACAGCACTGCACGACAATATAACCCACAATGCTCCATGAAATTATGACACACAGAACTGCTCAACATTATAACCCACAGTGCTCCATGAAATTATATCATACAGTGCTGCACAACATTATAACCCACAGTGCTCCATGAAATTATTACACACAATGCTGCACAACATTATAACGAACAGTACTCCTTGAAATTATAACTAACAGCGCTGCACGTTATAACCCACAGTGCCTCATGAAAATATAACACACAGTGCTGCACAACATTATAACCCACAATGCTCTATGAAATTATAACAAACAGCGCTGCACATTATAACCCACAGTGCTCCATGAAATTATAACACACAGCACTGCACATTATAACCCACAGTGCTCCATGAAATTATAACACACAGCGCTGCACAACATTATAATCCACAGTGATCCATAAAATTATAACACACACTGCTGAATGACATTATAAACAACAGTGGTCCATGAAATTATAACACACAGAGCTGCACAACATTATAAACCACAGTGCTCCATGAAATTTTAACACAGAGTGCTGCACAACATTATAACCCACAGTGCTCCTTGAAATTATAACACACAGTGCTGCACAACATTATAACCCACAGTGCTCCATGAAATTATAACACACAGTGCTGCACAACATTATAACCCACAAAGTTCCATGAAATTATAAAACACAATGCTGCACATTATAACCAACAGTGCTCCATGAAATTATAACACAAAGTGCTGCACAACATTATAACCCACAGTGATCCATGAAATTATAACACACAGTGCTTGCATAACATTATAACCCACAGTGTTCCATAAAATTATAACACACAGTGCTGCACATTATAACCCACAGTGCTCCATGAAATTAAAACAGTGCTGCACAACATTATAACCCACAGTGCTCCATGAAATTATAACACACAGTGCTGCACAACATTATAACCCACAGTGATCCATGAAATGATAACACACAGTGCTTGCATAACATTATAACCCACAGTGTTCCAAGAAATTATAACACACAGTGCTGCACAACATTATAACCCACAGTGCTCCATGAAATTATAACACATAGCGCTGCACAACATTATAACCCACAGAGCTCCATGGAATTAAAACACAGTGCTGCATGACATTATAACACACAGTGCTCCATGAAATTATAACACATAGCGCTGCACAACATTATAAGCCACAATGCTCCATGAAATTATAACACACAGTGCTGCACAACATAATAACACACAGTGCTCCATGAAATTATAACACACAGTACTGCACAACATTATAACCGACAATGCTCCATGAAATTATAACACAGTGCTGCACGACATTATAACCCACAGTGCTCCATGAAATTAAAACACACAGTGCTGCACAAAATTATAACCCACAGTGCTGCACAACATTATAACACACAGTGCTCCATGAAATTATAACACACAGTGCTGCACAACATTATAACCCACAGTGCTCCATGAAATAATAACACACAGCACTGCACAACATTATAACCCGGAGTGCTCCACGAAATTATAACACACAGAGCTGCACAACATTGTAAGCCACAGTGCTCCATGAAATTATAACACACAGTGCTGCAGAACAATATAACCCACAGTGCTCCATGAAATTATAACACACAGTGCTGCACAACATTATAACCCACAGTGTTCTATGAAATTATAAGACACAGTGCTGCACAACATTATAACACATAGTGCTGCACATTATAATGCACAATGATCCATGAAATTATAATACACAGTGCTGCTTGACATTATAACCCACAGGTGCTCCATGAAATTATAACACACAGTGCTGCACAAAATTAAAACCCACAACGCTCCAAGAAACTATAACTCACAGTGGTGCACAACATTATAACCCACAATGCTCCATTAAAATATAACAGACAGCACTGCACAACATTATAACCCACACTGCTACATGAAATTATAACACACAGTGCTGCACAACATTATAACCCACAGTGCTCCATGAAATTATAACACACAATGCTGCACATTATAACCAAGAGTGCTCCATGAAATTATAACACACATAGCTGCACAACATTATAACCCACAGTGCTCCATGAAATTTTAACACACAGTGCTGCACAACATTATAACACACAGTGCTCCTTGAAATTATGCCACACACTGCTGCACAACATTATAACCCACAGTGCTCCATGAAATTATAACACACAATGCTGCACATTATAACCAACAGTGCTCCATGAAATTATAACACACAGTGCTGCAGAACATTATAACCCTCAGTGATCCATGAAATTTTAACACACAGTACTGCACAACATTAAAACACACAGTGCTCCTTGAAATTATACCACACAGTGCTGCACAACATTATAACCCACAGTGCTCCATGAAATTATAACACACAGTGCTGCACAACATTATAACCCACAGTGCTCCATGAAATTATAACACAGTGCTGCACATTATAACCCTCAGTGATCCATGAAATTATAACACACAGTGCTGCATAACATTATAAACAACAGTGTTCCATGAAATTATAACACACTGTGCTGCACAACATTATAACCCACAGTGCTCAATGAAATTATAACTCATAGCGCTGCACATTATAACCCACAGTGCTCCATGAAATTAAAACACACAGTGCTGCATGACATTATAACACACAGTGCTCCATGAAATTATAACACACAGCACTGCACAATATTATAACCCACTGTGATCCTTGAAATTATACACACAGCACTGCACAACATTATAACCCACAATTCTCCATGAAATTATAACACACAGTGCTGCACAACATTATAACCCACAGTGCTCCATGAAATTATAACACACAGTGCTGCACAACATTATAACCCACAATGCTCCATGAAATTATAACACACAGTGCTGCACGACATTATAAGCCACAGTGCTCCATGAAATTATAACGCACAGTGCTGCACAAAATTATAACCCACAGTTCTCCATGAAATTTTAACACACACCACTGCACATTATAACCCACAGTGCTCCATGAAATTATAACACACAGTGCTGCACATTATAACATTATAACTCACAGTGCTCCATGAAATTATAACATACAGTGCTGCACAAGATTATAACCCACAGTGCTCCATGAAATTATAACACACAGCATTCCTGCACCATTAAATACCGACCTACAGTGCTCCACAAAGAACTGCTTACACAGTGCTGCAGAACATTATAACCCCACAGTGCTCCATGAAATTATAACCTTTAACACAGGATGCTGCTGCACAACATTATAAAACCACAGTGCTCCATGAATAATACACACAGTACTGGCTGTCAACTTATTATAACCACGAAGAGGCTCAATGGAATTATAACTCATAAGTGCTGCATTGCCAACCCAAAGTGGTCTCCATGAAATTACCCGCCACACAGTGCTGCGCGGCGCTGACATTACCAAGCCCCACGGTGCTCCATGGAAATTATATAACACAACAGTGCTGCATGACGCTATAACACACACAGTGATCCGCTTGAAGTGCTGCAGACAGTGCTGCATGACATTATAACCCACAGTGCTCCATGAACTTATAATACACAGTGCTGCATGACATTATAACCCACAGTGGTCCATGAAATTATAACACACAGTTCTGCACAAGATTATAACCCACAGTGCTCCATGAAATTATAACACATTGCTGCACAACGTGCCAACCCCACGGTGCTCCGTGAAACTGTAACACACAGTGCTGCACAACATTATAAA
>NW_025055763.1:0-6536 GCF_019279795.1 Protopterus annectens
TATCCCAGTTTTTTCCTTTTGACTTTAAAATTAATAATACTGAGGCCGGGAAGGTAAAAAACCAACAACAGCTTTCGCTTTTCCCTTCAAATCTGAAATGAATACAACACCCCTTTTAAAACACAGAAATATCAAAGGATGTAGCCATGTACTGCTAGCAACCACCTGTGACAATGCCATTGTTCAGGTGCTGAAAAGACTGTTGGGTGCACAGTCAAAGAATACTAGGCTACCTCTGTCTACCATCTGGATATGTCCACAGGTGGGAGCTACTCAGACAGACTACTACCCTTTTATAGACTTACAGGTACACAGCAACCCATGTTCAGTAAAAAACAACGTAATAAATAATGCCCCCTTTTCTGCACCCCTACCCAAAGGTACTATATACCCGTGTAGTCAGGCACAACCAAGGTGTAGGTAGGCATACAGTAGTGAAATATGTCCAGTTGTCCTGAGCAGACTGTGCTAATGTCAACACAAACAAACCACAAACTGTTCAGAAGTGAGTACTACTAATGACAGTTAGCAGTTCACAAACAGTGCATGTGCCTGATATTCATAATTGGTAGTACAACAAATTAGTTGTCCTCACCCTCTCTCAGGGGTGGAAGGTTTCAAATATCCCCCTAATGTATTGCATATGCACAGCTGTTGCTGGTAAAGAAATGGGCAGCTATGGACCTCTCCACACCCCTCCTGTACATCCCAGCTGGTTTCCTACTGTCTTCCCCTCTTTGTGCACCCTTTATACCACATTCCTATCTCCCCATTTACTTTTTTGTCAAAGAAATGAGCGGGGGTTTGGGGAGTGAGCACTTGTAAACAAATAAATGGGTTTGCACCAGTGTGATTTTGGTTTTGCTTAGCATTTCTAAGATATGATAAGCTAAGCCAAGCTTGGCAGTATTCTAAAATAAAAAAGCAGCTTAGCAGCATCACTAAGCACAAAACTTACAACTGCTTAAAAGTGCCTTAGTCACTCTGTATGACAAGGGACTGCTCAGCAGCAAAATAAAAACCTTGTCAGTCTCAAACCCACCTTGGACTCACCAGTCTGCATGAAGTACCACTAACCAACAGATATACAATAACTTGGTGCTGAAAGAAATATAACATGCATTACAAGAAAGAATGTAAAGGGAAAATAGGAAAGCCATAGGAATACATTGCAATAACTACTGTTGTATGCCAGTTAATTCTCTAATTCGAAAAAAAAGTACATACTCCCATGTATCCAGTGTTAGCTTTAGGAGGTGTGAGTAAACTTACACACTGAGAAGAGTGTACTGGAAGAAGCAACAGTCAGGTTTCTGTACAACATGCATTTCACTGGCTACAACCCAGCTTCAGATATGAGACATATACCAACCTTCTGACTGAGACAACAGTGTCCACAGCAAACAAGCATGGTCCCCACCTTGCAAAACTGAAAGGCTACCCCACCTAACCTATCAATTTATAGCAGTGTCCTGAAATCACAGTGAGAACTGCAATTACCACACAGCAGACTGCATGCAATTACTAAATTGTGGGCACCAATTGATGCAGAGGCCATCACATGCACATGTGCAGATACTTAGAAAAGCAGCCTGTACTGTTTTCCACACATGCAATAATATCATTGCAAAACTGGGAGAGAGAGAGAGAGAGAGGAAAAGAGAAAACAGACAGAGACAGACAGACACAAACAGGCAAAAGGGAGACGATGCAAAAAAAAGCAACACACAGAAGAAAAAAAACCCAAAAAAAATAAAAAAAAAATAAACAAAAAAAAACAACAACAAAGGGGAAATACAAAGGGGTATGAAAATTGTAGGAAAGGGGAAGGGGTACTCTACATACTGTAATTTTTGTAAATGCATATTTTGGGGGCAAGGGACATATGCAACTGTTAGTGAAGGCTGGACATATATATGTTGTTGAAGGTTGCTATGTGCACATATTATGTAGGTTGTAGTGTGTGGCATTGAAAAAGCAAGCAGTCCCGGTATATGTCATGTGGGGTTAAACTGTGGGACTGAGCTACAGGTAGGAGGCCTGCAACCTAAAAGCCTGAGGACAGCAGAATGCATTCTGCACAACATTGTGCAATATTATTACATTTGTATGTCTCACAACTGTTGCATAATTAAATTTTCCCCAGTTTTTGTGCCTATATGTGCAGCTATATGTACAGCAATGGATGTTTACATGTATGTGTATATAAAACATTATATATACATATATATGTGTGTAAAATATATAGATATATATATATATAGATATATATATATATAAAAAATATATATATATATATATAGATATATATGAATATATATATATATGTAAATATATATAGATATATATAGATATATATAGATATGTATATATGTAAAATATAATATATAGATATATAGATATATAATACAGATAATAAAATAGATATGTATATATGTATGTATTGTGTATATATATATATATATATATATATATATATACATATATATATATATATATATATATTTTTTGAGGGGGTGGGGGAAACAGGGGTCATATGTACTGCAACAGGTGCCTGTTGCCAAGGCATGGACTAAAACCCCAAATGTTGTTTGCAGTGCCATACCCCTTCCAAAAAAACCCTAACTGCCACATAGGTGGTAGCCTGCCTAACACTAAAGGTGTCAAAAGGGGGAAACATGGGGGGGGGCAGTACCCTCCCCTTTGATAATCACAGTGAAAACAGTAGTAATGTAATCTGTCTGGGTACTGTCATCACAAAGGTGTGTCATCTGGGGAAATATAGGTCGGTGTTCCCCTCTACTCATTGCAATGCCCCATGTGGTATGAACCTCACATGACAACTACAGCAAGTGGAAAGGCCACAGACATACCTAACAAAGAGTAATGCTACCCTCAAACACATGCCCTATGCAGACTGACTCACAAACCACAGCTAGAGTGCATTGAAACCACCCACCCAGAGGTTACCCTCCCGGGACATACAGAGGTATGTCACACCCATAACAGTCGGCCAACCACCATGACAACACCTCACAATCCTTCCGGGCTACATGACCTAGGGTCATAATCCTTGTCACCTCACTAAACAGCACATGCTGGAGGTACAGGTTCCTATCCACAAATATGCCATACTCTGGACTAAACCACCCAGCATGAACAAACAAGGCTCCTCATTAGCAGATGTCATATATACCCCTGATGATTGTTTTGGAGATAGGTAATATGCCCTGGGAGTTACCTCTGTATATCCGGTTGACAGGAACAAGTGAAATCACATTACATGTGTGTCAAAGGCCAGGGTAGCATATGGCTAGGCTGCTCTAGGCCCTAGGGCCAATTATTCCTACCTATGACACAATGCACACACACATGTACTCAGTGCAATACCTGCTATGTGAGGTGGAATGAGTGTGACAGTGACTGTGTGCAAGGTTTGTAAAGGTGTGATAGCTTAGTGTGAGGTTGTGTCTGTCATGGTAGTTTGTGTCCTAGGTGTGAGGCCAGAGAAAGATGTGTCAGTTATTGGGATGCAGACATAGTAGGATGGCATATGTTGTGGCGTAGTTCCTTTTGTGGGGTCCCAATTTTAGGCTGAAGCAATACATGTATGCTCAGTAAGTGGTACCTTTAATCCAGCTCACATATGAACTGTTGTACTACCTGAAGCTGTAGGCCTAAACAGCACAGTATGGTGTATGTTCACATTCCCTGGTAACACTGTCTTGTGTGTTTCCTGTAGTCTGCACAGATTACAACCCCGGCATAGGTATCTGTAAGTAGGGGCACACAGTACTATAAGGTACACAGGTAATGCTCATCTGTGTGGGATACATCTGTGTGTTGTATGTATGTCTGATGTGTGTTTAATGATGCCTGTACCATGCCCCCAATACATGTGTGTTACAGGGTATGTGTGTGCCTAGCAACATGTATACTCTGTTACAGCAGTATGCCAAACTATATTAACAACTGTGCACATATGTTAGGTAGGGGGATGGCATCAAAGACTAGGGTGGTTTACGGTAATACTGTAAATGTACAAAATTTTATTGCATTGGATGACATATTTCTTCATGCATTAGCTTGATATATACCCCCGGGGCGGGGTTGTGCATTGTATCCCAAACAGTGTGGCGACTACTGGTGTATTTTTGTTATATGGGGTGGGCACTTGGTTTGGGTTTAGCACTGATATGTGGTATTGAATTTTGTATCCTCTGACAGAAAGATAGATGCTATATATGGCAGTTAAGTGATATCTGTACTTATAATGTTAAGTGTGCCACATGACCTTTTACACATAGTTTAATTGTCTTCCAGGGTTATGGCTCATCAACGTAAACCATCTATTCAGCCGAGGAACAGGAAATTCTGAACAGCCTGGTAACACTATACCTGCTTTTTCCAGGGCCAGCCAGCACCAGCATGAGTCTGCACTGTGGCAAGATCTTGTTCAGGGGAAATGACATAGGCATGCATAACCAGACATATGAGCAGGTCGCCATCACTGCAGTGATTTAATTAGACATTTCAGGGGTGCGTCATATCCATAGGCAACAGCTTGCCACAGGTGGTGGGTGGCCATACATCCCCCTCACCAGAGTGGAGGAGCTGCTCCTAAGCATGGTGGCTCCTGGTCGCAGCAACAGCATCACACATGTGTCATCATGGAGGCCGGAGCCACCCAGCAGGATGACATGGAGCATGCAGGAAAAATCCCCTAGCTGTAGACTACGTTACCTGTATTGTTAGAATGCATATGTGAGATGTGTACTGTGTTTTAGCAGTTGTGCTGCCTAACTTTCAATACTGATATTTGGGAAAAGTATCCATACACCTGTGACTGTTGACTGTTGTTCCACTGTATTTAGCACACTCACAGTAGCAATGCCACAGTTGTGGCCACTGACAAACTTTTCATATTCTTTAGGTCCCCTGGTTGACAGCAGGGCAGACAATCATGCTGGTGAGTGTGTTAACACTTTAATATTGGTAATGAAATGTGCATGTCATAGGTGAGGTGTAGGCCATGTACATTTAAAACACCTGCATAATGCATTTTGCATGTTTGCTGGAGACATCAACATCTCAGTAAAGTCAGTAGCTGCCTCAATCACATGCAATGCACAGTGCAGCAGACACAATGTGGGAACACTGTACTGCACATTGGATATGTAGTTGCTAAAACTGTACACAACGAACATGTTTATCAGCAGTACAAAAATGCTACATTTGGCATTACCACACCCCGTAAGGTCACACCTTCCCCCATGTCATCACACACACATGATGTACCTCAGGGGTAGAGGCCTATCATGGGGCTGTGCAAACTCTCAACACATAACACAGTCATGTTAGGCAATGCTCCCTATTGGGCACCTCACACCCCATGTACAAGGGGGTGTTTTTGTGAACTACCCCCCTAGTTCAGGTACAGCATGTAGGCAGTGGTCTTGCAAAATTAGTAGCTGTGAGTGACCACAAGATGCATGTTGATGATGGCACAGGTACACCCCCATCCAGTTACAGTGACCACAGTACTATAGCAGTCATTGCTTTGCACCTCATGTTGTGTGGGGCAAACATATGCACCTACACAATATGCATAGCATGTTGTGTGTTCATATGCCAGTATACACAATATGCACAGCAGTCACCATCCACAAAGTGTCACATATATGTCCTGGAATGCTTTTTAAAGGTCATTGACACACATTGGGTATGTGGGGTGTTTAACAGTCATGTAGCATGCCATGCCATGTCTGGCACCACATATCTGCAATATGCCCCACACTCACCATAACCACTGTACACTGGCCATGTCGAGCATTGGGATTCCCTTCGTCAACATGCACCCATCCCTGTGTGACATAGCATGCATTTTCACCCTGCCCCCTATTATCTGCTATGGACACAGACACTGCACTCAGACATGGATATCTATGTACACAGATAACACATGCAGCCATGGCATGTATACCTTGAGTGATGGTGCACAGGGGATTGCAGAGCTGAAATACGCACAGCAATGTTGTGTCCATGTACACATTGTGTTCCCGGGTGTAGCCAATCACTGAACAATTACACAGTTGCATCAAAGCCAAAACTGCCATTTTAGGGTCTAAACTTGCACTGCATGGTTTGTGCAAAAATATTCTGCATGCTGACAGTGTGTGGGGACTGTTTACTTTTTGATACTGACACCACCTTCACCACTATAGAGTATGTGTTTTTGGGGTATTTTTTTTTTTTGTTTTGTATTTTGCTTTTTAGGGGATGTGTGTGTGTTTTTATTTTTGTGCATTTTTTGGGTTTTTGAATTTTTTTTTTTTTTTTTTGGGGGGGGGGGGGGGTTCATTTTGCATGTGGGGAAATTTTTTTGTTTTGGGGCATTGGGGGGGGGGTTCCCCAAAAAGTGGGTTTGGCCAAATTTGGGGGTTTCAATTTTTTTTGGGGGGCCCCCCCCCTGTTTTTTCCCCATTGGTTTCCAAAAGTGGGTTCATTTCATTGGTGTGCCAATTAAAAAGGGGGGG
>NW_025055764.1:0-7474 GCF_019279795.1 Protopterus annectens
GTTGAAAGGGTTTTTTAAAGGGTTGTGTTTTCTGCACAAAACACCATGTGGCTGCCATATGGGGTTGTGGGACACCCACAGACTGTACCTGCTAGGCGTACAGATCACTGTCTCTGGCCATGGACACTCCTGTGCCTGCGGGGTGCTATGGGATGGGGTCCCAAACCCCTGACTGGGTGCTATCATCAGAGGCAGAGGTATGATGACTGGACCCATGTCCCTGCTGGCCAGTGGTGCGCGTGGTCTAGTGGGGGGTCAATGGACAGGCCACCCCCAGCATTGCTGGTGTGGTACTGCCACTTGGCTGTGATCTTGGTCCTCCATGAATGCCAGCTGATGCTGTTGCTGGCATGCATCGCGCCCCTCTCATCCTTCCACATGGTCCTGGCTCAGGCTAACACATTGTGGAGGGCATCTAATGTCCCCCTCAATGGCTATCAATGACCTGTAATTCGGATGGCACCGGCGGTCGGATGCTGTCATTGATAGCAGTGTAATGGGCCCTCAAGCCCCTGTGGTGTACTTAACTTTTGGCCTGCATTACAGCCCAGAACATACGGGAGGTTGTAATACCTCGGGGGGCAGTCTGCCAGGGGCATGAAGTGGTGCTCCCGGAACACCTGGCATGCCTATGTGGTACCTTTCCAGTAATCTGGCTATGGCTGCTGTGGGGGGTGCATGTGCCAGGTACCACACTCTCCTGGTTGCCAACTGTATGCTGTCCTCAGTTTGGCCATTGGGGGGGGGTGTATTGGCAGTATGGTGTTAGATGGGGTTGACTGTGTACTGTCGTTTGGGGGGCCCCGACAGACTCTGTGACCTTCCTGTGCCACAATACATGTCTCATCATCTCCATTTTGTGGTGATGACATCAGGTTCCTGCTACACTCAGCCATTAACCAGCACCTGTGGAAGGAAGACAGGAACCTTTACAATCTGTACATGATGTTAGCACACATGCACATGCACACATGAACACATGAAAATGCACAATGCACACACACATGAACAAAAACACATGAACACATGCACACATGCACACATGAACACATCAACACATGAACACATCAACACATGAACACATGAACACATGAACACATGCACACATGCACACATGAGCACATGAACACTGCACATGAAAATGCTCAGAACTACACTGTAAACCCAGCACATACACACACACACACACACACACACACACACACACACACACACACACACACACACACACACACAACCAACACAAAAAAAGTGGGTGATGGTGGGTGACAGTATCAAGGCAAACAGTCACCACACGTGTCAGGGCAGACCATGTGTTGCTCCACCATGCAGTGCAAGTGTAGACACCCCTTTTTAATGACATTATACATGGCTTTGATGCATGGGGATTTGGGCAGTGATTGGCACCCCTGGAACACAATGTGTACATGGACACTACATTGCTGTGCAAGTATTATCTGCTCTGCAATGCCTGTGCACCATCACTCAATGGTATACATACCCATGTGTATCTGTGTGAAAATAGATTGACATGTGTGATGACAGTGTCTGTGTCCATATCACAAATAGTGGGAAAGGTGTAAAATGCATGCAATGTACAGACATGGGATGAGTGGTGCATGGATGTGAAGGAATCCCAATGCATGACATGGACATTGCACAGTGGTTATGGTGCGTGTGGGACATATTGCAGATATGTTGTTGCCAGCCATGGCATGGCATGCTACATGACTGCAACATTAAACACCACACATAAAAAATGTGTGTCAGGGATATACCCCCAATAGCATTCCAGGACATATATGTGACACTTTGTACAGATGGGCTGTTGTGCAAAATGTGTATACTAGCATATGTAAGCACACACAAACATGCTATGCATGGTGTGTATAGGTGCATATGTTTGCACACAAAAAAAAGGTGCACAGCAAAGACTGCTATGTAGTACTGTGGTCACTGTAACTGGATGGGGTGTAGTACATGTGCCATCATCATCATCATGCATCTTGTGGTCACTCACGGCTACTACTATGTGACAGACCACCACCTAGCATGCTGTACCTGAACTGCAGTGCCCTGGATACATTCACTATTAAAAGCCACTTTGTACATGGGTGTTTAGGTGCCCAGTAGGGAGCATTGCCTAACATGACTGTGTTATGTGTTGAAGACTGTTGCACAGCCCCCTGATAGGCCCTACCCTGAGGTACATCATTTTGTGTGGATGACATGTGGGATACTGACGGGGACCTTACAGCGGGGTGTGGTTATGCCAAAACATGACTTTGTGTACTGCATGTGATAAAATGTTGTGTACAGGTGTTGCAACTATGCCTATCCATGTGCAGTACAGGGGGTTTCCACAACTTTTGTCATGCTCTGTGTATTGCATGTCATTGAGGGGGCTACTGACATTACTGAGCTGTACAACGTCTCACAGCAACATGCACATGCATTATGCATAGGGTGTTGTGTACATGGCCTACACCTCACCCATGCCATGCCTATCTCACTACCACCATTGCAGGTATAACACCCTCACCAGCATGGATTGGGCTGTGCGTCACACCAGAGGGACCTACAAGAATATGAAGGGTTCATCAGTGGCCACAACTGTGGCATTGCTACAGTGGGTATGCTAAAGTGCAGAACAAGAACAGTCAAAAGTCACAGGTGTAGGGATATTTACAAACTATCCATATTGTACAACAGTAGGCAGGGGAAATGCTAAACACACAGTACACATGTCACGACATAATCTAACAATACAGTTAACTTAGTCTACAGATAGGGGGATATTACCTGCTTGCTCCAGGTGGATGTGCTGGGTTCCCGGGCCCCCATTACAACACATGTCATAGTTTGCCATAGCTGTTGTCCAGGAGCCACCCAGGAGCAGCTCCTCCCCTGGTGGGGGGATGTATGGCCACCCCCCCACCTGTGGCAAGCTGCTGTCTTTGGATATCAGATGCACCCGGACTTGCCCAATTAAATCACTGCAGTGATGGTACCTGCTCATATGTCCAGTTATGCATGCCTTTCATTTACCCGACTAACAAGCTCCTGCCACAGTGCAGTCCCTCCTGCTGGTGCTGGCTGGTTCTGGAGAACAGCATGGTGTACTGCTGCAAAGGCTGTTGACTATCACCTCTTCCTCTTGTGCAGTGTAAGCGGATTATTGGTGGGCCATCTGGCTGAAAAAAATATGAACAATTTGTGTGAGAGTGTCCTGTGGCACACTTTACACCTTTACCCACAGATATCACTTTACTGACATATATACCATCCTATTGTCTGTCAGGGGTTTCACACGTTCACTAACACATTGGTTCTCAGGCCACAACTAACTAACACTGCCTGGCAGACTCTATATATCACACCACTATACAACAGTACCCAACACACTGTTTGTGACACATTGCACAACCTCAAGACAGGGGTGTATATCACACCAATGCACGAACAGAGATGTCATCCATTGCAATGGATATAAAGTACAGGTACAGTAGTACCAATCAAACACCCTAGTCATTGATGCCATAGCCCTGCCTAACAGATGTGTCCAGTTGTTACTATAGGTGGCATACTGCTGTAACAGACTATAGATGTTGCTGGATACACACGTCAACCCTGTAACACACATACGTTTGCAGCCATTGTACAGGCATAATCATACACACATCAGGCAAACATACAACTCACCACTGTATGCCAACACAGATGAGCATTACCTGTGTAGCATACGGTGCTGTGTACCACTACTTACACACCCTTATGGCTGCAGTCTGTCCTCTGTGCAAACTACAGGAAACACACATGACAGTGTTTCCAAGCAATGTGAACGCACACCATGCTGTGCTGTTTAGCCCTACAGCTTCAGGTAGTACTACAGTTCATATTGGTGATGGATTCACCTGCAGTACCAATCACTAAGCATACATGTATTGCTTTAGCCTACAATGAGACACCACATTCATCAACGGAGAACTACGTCACATCATATACCGTACTACTATGTCTGCCTAACAGTACATTACACATCAGTTGCTGTCCTCACAGCTAGGTTAGGCACTGCCATGTCAGATACATCACACTAAGCTATCACACATTTACACACCTTGCACACATTCAGCGTTACACTCATTCAACCTCACATAGCAGCTATTGCATTAAGTACATGTGTGAGTGCATAGTGTCATATGTAGGTGATATGCTATTGGCCCTAGGGCCTATGGCAGCCTAGACATATGCTACCCTGGCCTTTGACACACATGTACCTTGATTTCACTTGCCCCTGCCAACCTGAACCACAGAGGTGTTTCCTGGGGTGTTTTAAACAATCTCCCACACAATCATCAGGGGTATTTATAACAACTGCTAAGGAGGAGCCTTGTTTGCTATTGCTATGTGGTCTATTCCAGTGTATGGCATATGTCTGAGATGGGAACCTATCCCTCCAGCATGTGCTGTTTACTGAGCTGACAAGGTTTAGGGCCCTAGAGCGTGTAACCCCGAGGGGTTGTGATATGTTGCCATGGTGGTTGTCACCCAGCTATGGGTGTGACATACCTCTGTATGTCCGGCAGAGGTCACCTCTGTGTGGCCAGTATGCAATACAGTGTAGTTGTGTTTTGTGAGTCAGTCTGCATAGGGCATCTGTTTGCGGACAGTATTACCCTTTGGAAGGTCTGTCTGTGGCCTGTTCACCTGGTGTAGTTGTCATGTGAAGTACATACCACACAGGGCATTGTGATGAGTAGAGGGGAACCCTAACCTATACTTCCATAGATGATACACCTGTTGTCATGACACATACCACACAGACAGATTACAGGTGTAGTGTGGCACTGTCTTCATCACAGTGGAGGCTACTGACCACCTGTGTCCCATGTTCCCTAGGTAGATCTCTGCCCATGTGTTAGTTAATGGGTACACTGTTTTGTGAAGGTGGAATGGCACTGCAGTATCAACACTTGTCTACAGTCGATGCCTTGTTCACCACACACCTGTTGCGGTACATATGACCCCGTGTCTCTGCTTCTCTCTCTCTCACTCTAGATGTATATATATCTGTATATCTATATATATATAGATATATATATATTTATACATTATGTATATGCCTATCTATACACATACATGTACACATCCATTGCTGTACACATGGATGTACATATAGGCACATGTACAGTCCACCTTTCATGGTGGGGATCTCACTTATGCGACAGTTGTGGGATGTACAGGTATGTGATTACATTGCACAGTGTTGTGCAGAATGCATGTGGGTCTCCTCAGTCCTTCTAGCATTAGCAGGCCTCACTGTCTGTAACACATCAGATCTGACATTTCGGTCCCACAGCATTTAACCACCACATGACATATATCAACACTACCATGCTGGCCTTAGGCATAGGCCTACTGGGCAGCCACCTAGGGTGCCACTCTAGCAGGGGTGCTTTTCCACTATTTATGTGGACACAAGGATGGGGGCACCAGGGAGTGTGGTGGGGGGCGCCGTGGGGCCCTTTTGCCTAGGGCACCAGTTTACCTAAGGCCACTCCACCACACTGCATGCTGTCTTCTAGGCCACACACTACAACCTACATGGATATATGCACATATCAACCTTCACTGACAGATAGCTGTCCACCCTTCACTAACAGTTGCAGTATGTCCCTTGCCCTATGCACATGTGCAGATACAGATAGATACATACTGCTGCCACACATGGATGATTTGCAGTGTGTGGAGTACTCTTCAGGAACATCTACAACATGCCAACACATACATTTGAGTTACATACCTTACCTTTGTATTTACCTGCTCCGTGTGATATGGTTTTGTATCTTTTTCATTTTTTTGGCTGGTTTGATTTGGGTATTTGCCCTCTATTTCACCTTAGTTTTTTTTATTTTTGGCTGGTTTGCTTTGGGTTTTTGCCCTCTATTTCAGCTTCAGTCTCTGTTTCTGTCTCTCTCTCTCTCTCTCTCTCTCTCACTCTCTGTCTCACGACACCTGCAATGTTATAATTGCATGTGTGGACTGCAGGTACAGCCTGCATTTCTAGGTATTTGCACTTGTGCATGTGACAGCCTCTGCACCAATTGCTACCCACCATTCAGTAATTGCATGCAGCCTGCTGTTTGGTGATTGCATTACTCACTGTGATTGCAGCCCACTGCTATAAAATGCTAGGTTAGGTAGGCGTAGCCCTTTCAGATTTCTAAGGTGGGGCACATTCTTGTTTGCTCTGGACACCGTTGTGTCAGTCTGAAGGTTAGTATTTGTCTCTTATCTGATGCTAGGGTTGTAGCTAGTTATGTGCATGTTGTACTCATACATGGGAGTATGTACATTTTTCTCACTTACACAATTAACTGCCATACAGATGTGGTTATTGCACTATATTCCTGTGGCCAGTGTTTATCCTGGTCTGATACTGTGTGGTGTTTGTAAGGTGCTACTGTAACATTATTCCTTGCTAGGATGGCTGGTTCCCCTTTCACAGTCATGTCATACAATTCCACAACCACTGCTGGTAAAGACACACAGAAAAGGATTTATATTATACCATTCCTAATTTCCATTTACATTCCCGCATTGTAATGCATGATATATTTATTTCAGAACCAAGTTATTTGTATATCTGCTGTGGCTTAGTGGTAATTCATGCAGTCTATTGTGTCAATGGTCTGGGGTTCGAGACTGCCAGAGATTTTTTATTTTGCTGCTCAGCAGAACAAGGGCCCTGCCATAGAGTGACTAAGGCACTTTTAAGCAGTAGTAAGCGGGTTTGCATGGGTTTTGCGTGATGCTTAGCTAAGCGCACACATGCGCACACTCGCTTAATCCCGCTTACTACTACTTAAAAGTGCTTACTCCCACTAACCACCACGCTAATTTGTTTTAAAGAAAAGAAAATGGGGAGATCGGAAAGTGGTGAAAAAGGGGACACAGAGAGGGAAAGACAGTAGGAAAACAAGCTCGGGATGTGCAGGAAGGGTGTAGGGAAGGCCCATAGCTGCCCATTTCTTTAACAGCAACAGCTGTGCATATATTGATAATTTGAAGTGAAATTTGAAACCTTCCACCACTGAGAGAGGGATGAGGACAACATAGTTTGTTGCACTGCCAATTAGAATTATCAGTGTACATGTCCAATGGACATGTGTGCAAAATGGGAAGCTATGTATGGGCGTAATTTTTTTGGGTACATATTGCCCTTTTTTTTTTAGGTGAGAGTGGTAAGTGAGGTAGAGGAGTAGGTATATTTGGGGAGGTAGGTTGGATAGGTAAACAGACAAGACAAACAAGACACATACAGGGGCAGAGTATGACACATGGGGTGGGTAAACACAATTGACAGGGACGGATGTTTGGAAATTGCAAGCCCATGAGCCCACAGATGGTAACAGTGGGACTGATATTCCCACCCATGGGCAGTCACCACTGGACCTTCACAGCCCCGGGGGGT
>NW_025055765.1:0-7598 GCF_019279795.1 Protopterus annectens
ACAATAAAAAAGAGAAAAAAAGAAGGTTATACCTGTACAGTCTCTGTGTTTATAGTTACAGAAAAAAGGGGGCCATATGTTGATCTATTAATATTAATTGAACAGAACAGAGTGATTTAGAACATTTTAACAATCCATTCCTGTATAGTGTATGGTCACAATAAAAGAATTGGAATCATAGCATCATAACTATTATTGCAACTGAGTCTGATTATATTGCTTTTAAATCTGCATCAATGAGAATACCTAATATAGATTAAAATGCTTTTAAGCATGAAAAGCAACAGAAGGAATGAGACTAATATTATATATATATATATATATATATATATATATATATATATATATATATATATATATATATATATATATATATATCTTTGCATTCAGAATATTAAAGAAATTGTTGTTTAAGTAGTCAAATTTAACATAGTTTCATTTAGCATGCCATCAAAGCAGTATCCATGAATTTCAGTGTTTCAAAGCAATAGACATACAGTATCATTAAAATGCATCTCAAAATAGACTAGTGTAAAATAATCACATTAAAGTTCTAGGATTGTTAAATATTAAGGATTAAATGATTCCATACCAGATGCATAAAAGATGAAAACAACCAAAAAAGGTTACTTTTCTTCTGTGCTTAGCCAGCTTTACTTTGGTTTTGAGTCATGCATAAAGTTCAAAGGCTCATGTGGACATCTTTGCTCACTGTACCTTGCCTCCAGCTTCTCCCATCTCTGTTGCTAGTGCCCTGTAGATGCCCGGGGCAACATGAACAGAAACAGCTCACAGAGGCTTAAAAAAGGCATTTTGGCTGGAACCTCCTCAAACAGTAAGTTTTCTCTCCATCTCAGCAGGCTGCAAAACAACAGCTCCACAGTGAAAAAATAAATAAACATAACAGCTCTTCTAAAAATGTTAGAAAGTAAGATTTCCCATAATCAATAATTTACATCCCTAAACTAAACTGCCATTAGGGTGCTAAATTAACCACCAGAGCATTTAAAGCCACTGAATGTTGATATATTGCACCAAGAAATGCAGATTTTTGAAGTATCAACATATATCAATCAAGATACGCAAACATCTTCAAAAGTGCTTTATATATAAACAAAACCATCTTACAAACCATCTCCTAAGGTACCCTTTTGTGGGAATCGGCTAGGTGCAACTGCTAATAGACTAAACAGTAAACTCTAAAGTGTTACACCTCCACTAACACACATGAATGCTTTACTTTGGAAATCATGAATTAATAGTAAGATAGCATGGGCCGGATTCACAAAGGCTTGCATGGGGTCTAAGAGTAGAGTAAGACTCCAGCCAGCCAACATGTCTGCTGAACGATCCAGGAACAGTCGGCAGGGGCGTGCAAGAGAGCTCCTAAAACGACTCTTGCACGGACAGTGTTGGTTTATGCAAATTACCTCATTTGCTGCTGAAAGGAAACACTAACCTGTCCGAGTAAGAGTAGTGTTATTTGTAGAAATATACTCGGTTGGCAACTGAGTACCATTCTGCAAATAGCAAAACGGAACTATGACAGCTCCAAATAAAGGATACATCCAGTTGAGGAAGCATGCCAATGGCTTAAATATACTGCCATTGGCATTTTTATCCATTGCAAAATGTCCCAAAATTGTTTTTTTCCTCGGGACCTCCACTTTTGAGCATAGCGCAGCCAGCAAATATGCGGCGCCTAAAACCCTTAAAACAAAAAATAAAAGCCACAAATTGGTATTTTTATTCTGGCTAATATTCATCTGCAGGGTGAAGGACAGGTTGGAAGACAACATGGCTACTGAGCAGGAGCTGCTATGGGGAAGCCTGGTCTGAGAGATGTAACCGCTAATTAGTAGGCAATCCCATGCAATGAGTATACAAGAATCCTCCTGCCATGTGAACCATGTCCCTGGGGAGTTCTAAGAGTAGGGATTAGGGGAGTAACCTTACCGATTTTAATCTAATCCTCTAATGTATTATACTGTTTATCATACCCTGTTGTTGGGGCCAGCACCTGTGGACCTACCCTGAGGCCATCCAACCCTCCCCTTTTCACAAACTTGTTCAGAATTAGATGTAGTTTTCCTTTGTCTCAAGCACCAGGGCAGCAAAAGCACACAGCTAGTAATCCCCAAAATCTACCTGTATACTAAACTTCTCAGAGTTGGTTACGAACCCATTACTATCCAAGTTTAACTTTTACATAGCTAACCCTGAAATGAAATTGCAGACTTAACTCATAAGTCAGTTATAGCGGTAAGACAGAAGAGCTAGAAACTTACCTTATCTAAAGATTGCTGCTTTATTATCATGCCTCTTACCTTCCTCCGGTGTCAAGTAGATGTGCAGCGATTCCAACCAGTATTTCCGCAGGAATTGAAAGTGTCTCTCAAGAGCTGTCCTGTACCCACTAAAGTTTTGAAAATCACAGTCTCACTGTAAACCAGATCATCTCCTCAGCAATCTCTGTTGCCACCTTAATTCCATCTCTACCACGGGCTCACTCCGGGCCCTCTCCCTACCTCCGCAATTCCCAACCTCCACCCCCAGTGGTCCTAGCCTTATACTTCCCAACCACACCCTCCTATCCAACCTATCCCGACTCAAATTAATTCTACTTAAACCACACCCATCCTCATGTAAAGTTTTCCAGTACTCTGTCTCTTACAAACCCCTACCTATACTACTTTCATTCTGTCTCCACCCTTAGTATTTTTCTTTCTACTACCCAACCTAACTCTTCACTACCCAAACAACTGCTTGACCCACACAAGCCCCTTCAGCCCCAATTTCACCTCACCTCCACATAAATCCTATTTAGCCTACTTCTTTCATTAATCCCAAATTACATATGCTCATTCCTAAAAGAAAACTCCCCACTTGTAGCAGTACTCTTCTTGATCACCCTATCTAACTTCAGTCTGATACTTATTTCAGCATCCCCCAGCCCTACCTGGCAGAAACAGTTTCAGATTTACTAAGCAATATGTCTGTTACCAACCAAAACCATCCTATCCTCAGCCGCCCACCCATACCCATCCCTCACCACCACTCATCTCCCACTCCCTTTGAAAAAGGCAATCTGCTACTGGCCCCAACCACTCCCAAACAAACATCCATATAGCAATGCCTTATCCATCCCCAAATAAATATCACCACTACCTAAATATCACACCCATGAAATTAAACCACAATAAAATAATAACAAACATTCAGCCTAATTTAACCCTCTTTCTAGTAACCAATTTAGTGATGGTGACATCTAATTGCAACCCAGGCCCTTCTAATCAATCTACTTCACCCACTCTTAGCACCACTCCCCAACGCCTCTACTACCCAGACCAGTGTCTCTCTTAACTTACCATTAGGTCATCTCAATATCCGGCAGTATTTTTCAACAACAAACAATGTTGCCCATCTCCATGCCCTTTCTAGATATTCACTTGATATCCTCTCTGTCTACATACTAGATACTTATTAGAGGAAAATGCAAAGGAGGAGGCGTAGGCTCATTGTTCAGAATTGAATCCACACGCTCCTCTATACCCAAAACCCACTCTGAAAATAGTAAAGCTGAACTCTAATCTCTAGATTTCAAACCACATCCTCACCAAAGCACTTTATATAATCTGTATCTACCCACCCCAGGTACACATCGATTACTCTACTACTTTCCCACAGAAACTATTATTCTAGGAGATGTCAATACCGACTGGAATAGCATCACTACAGATAATCCTTCTTCCCATATTTAACTGCATGGCTTTAACCAAACTATCTCCACCACCACCAGAATTCTACTTAAACCAAATAATAAAGAAACTATACTAGATTAGATATCAATCAACAAACAAGAACATACTTATAAAAGTAGGACCTTCCTTGCCTGATGATGGGTGATCACATGCTTGCTTTACATCATTAGCAAAAGAATGACATTACCAATGACCTCCCAACTATAGGACTTCGAACCAAGAAAACTCAGCCTGTATTATTATTTTCAATGGAACTTAGTGCCTGTGACTGGAACCCTTTAAAAACTCTCCTCTTGAAGAAGTCAAGTATATTTCAACAACACATTCTAATAATCCTCGACAGGAATGCACCCAAACAATCTATTAGAACAAATCCAAACTGCCCCTGGCTCCTCAAAAGATACCAGACAAAAATATTACTAGAAATAAATCCCAATAAGTGGAGAGCAACCAGAAATACCCCCTGATCAACAAACCTTTAGACAGTTGAGAAATGCCACAAAAAGAGACTTGAGCCAAAAGCTACCATTGCAGCCAAATCATAATCAATAAAAAATTCTGGACAAGCATGAATAACCTCCTTCGGCTCCAGGCTATACTTCTAGCATCTCTTCCCCAGGGTCAGGAAAAACAAATGTCTCCCATCAAACTGCCAATGCCTCAGCACTTTCTTCACAAACACCATGCAAACTCTAGCCGCAATCAACCAGTTCATACAGACAACTCTGATCTAAATAACTCCCTCACCATACTGGGAGTCGCCAACATTCCAACTACAACCCATCCCTACCTCTTACATCCAAAACCTGTCCACAAACTTAAGCCTTTGCATCCCTCTGCTGTAATAACCTACCATCTGAATACCTACAGCAACCCGCCAAAGTAGTCACATCCTATATCCATCCTGATAAACCGTATGGGCATCATAACTTGAAGAAACTATTCAAATTTTAAACACCCCACATTATTCCTTACACAAAGGAGAGGTAATCTAATGACTATTCTAACTACAGGCTTATAGCTCTTTCTCCATTAGCCATGAGCTTATAGTGGAAAACAGTATTCCGCCCATCAGCTAATGAACCAACTTACTTCAACATAACATTCTAGCAAACTGTCAGCATGACTTCAGGCCTTTTCATAGTACCATCTTAGCTCTCTTATCCTTCACCAACACCATTAATAATAACCGTAATAATAGTACCCTCAGCACTTCGACCTGTCTAAAGCCTTGATATGCTAACCATCGCTACTCATAAGCACTCTGTCATCCTCTCTCTTGATGCCACAGCAATTCCTTGTCTATGTCTTTGATTCTAGTAATAGACAAGCAGTCCTTTGGGAGAATCAACCATCATCTCACCTTCCCATCTCCCTTGGGAGTCCTCAAGGCTCCATTCTTGGTCCCTTCTTTCATTATTCATCAATGACCTCTTCAAACAGCAATTCTCAAACTGCATACAATATGCTGACGATTCTACTGTCATATGTCCATGTCCCCGAGTATCTGAATCCCAATCTTTAACCCAGACAGCTTTCAACATAGTAGAGGCATGCATGGTTCTCGAAAACGGTGCCTTCGTTTGGAACAATTAAAAGACCAAGCTACTACTGTTTCTACAACAAACAGTGCAAGTCCCTCCCCATAGATTTCTCCCCTTCATCCAGTACACCCTTTATATCCCGACTCTTCCACCAAACTAATAGAATCATTGATACCAACCTCACTGACAATACTATTTCATTAAAACTGTTAATAAAAAACTGGCTCCCTATATAGGATAAACCTTTTCTTAACTCCAACAGCCAGGAATGACTACGCTCCACTCTCATCAACTTCCACCCCTTCTTCTGTATGCAGCACCCATATACACTAATCTAAAAAATTCACCAACTAGCTAATCTCCTATAATAGTATTGCTGACGGCCACTGAAACCCATATAGAACCACCACCGTCTTAACTCCTTCACTAACTCAGACTGGCTGGAACTAAAAACCTTTGATACTTTCCCAACTTAACCATCGTCTGGCAAGATTTTTGTATCAACCTAACAATATCTAATACTAAACAACCTTGTAGCACTCTATAGAATCTTGATTCCTTACTACCTCCACAGTCTCTAGCCAGTACCACCAAGTCTAACAACTTAGCTGGTGACTCACTGTTCTCCACACTGTTGGAAACAATGGAACCCTCTTGCCATCTGAACTAACTCACTTCCATCCCTTCCTCTCGCAAACAAAGTCTTGCTAGCGACTTAAAACTCACCCCTTGCTGTTACCCAAGAATTCAGATCCTCTGTATTTTTTCTTTTGCCATTCTCTCTTTGACTTCCTACTTTCCTCCACTTTTCCTGTCTACCCTGAATTAAGTTAAAGAATCTGGCAAGTTGTATCTTCTCAACCATTTGGCAACCAATCATATTACCTTTCTACTTGGCTAAGGAACACATCCCCTGAAGCCAGTATTCATTCATTTCTTTTATACCTCTTCCTCCTTTCTACTGTTACTGTCTAACCCTTTGGAAATAGTAACTGTCTGGAGTAAACTAGAATAACCAAGGATTTAAATATATTCTAATAATGTTTTGGGGCTGCCCAAGATATTTATACTGTAAAGGATCTGTAGGCAAAAATGTATTTATTGTAGCCTCACATAGTCTCCCAGACCAAAACTGTAATACATTTTCTTGTTTGTTTATAAACATTTTTTTTGTATGGTGGTGGTTTCAGTGGGCGTGGAGCTTTTCCCTCGGGCCTCTACTGAAAAAGGAAATATATCCAGCTGGACCAGCCCGGTCAACAAATGTAAAATAAATACAATAAAAATAAAATAAAAATAACAGAGTAGAAGATAAGTGACATCATGAGGGGGTATGTATCAAAAAAAGACTACATAGTTTATTGGAGCAGAGCATGTGGTTTGTTGTGTGAGTTACCTAGGACTGGAAGAGGTGTGCTCCGTGGGTAGTTGTCTAAACTGAAACCCAGAAACCTGGGGCACCATGGCTATCACTGAAGTTTCTTGTAAAGCTGCTCACACCAGGTGGGCACGGTGTGCCAGCAAACCTTCATCTAAACTGTGCTCTGCGCCTGCAGTTCTCGGTGTGGCGCTGTTCACACCCATGCAACGAATGTGCAAACCCGCCAAGCCTGTAAGCCTGTGTAAGCCTGTGTGTGAGCATGTAATCAGGTGTGTGTGTGTGTGTTTGCGCTTGCATGGCGCTGCCCCTGTGAAACAGAAATGGGAAAGGGAGGAAAGGAAGTAGTAGGAAGTTAACCAAGGAGAACTAGCAGGAGCTGCCAGGTGAAATCAATCAGAATCAGCCACCACACAGGTGTACATCAGCCCAGCCTAGCACTTAAAACTCTGCAAACAACATTCTCATGTTTTTTCCTTAGAAACACTGTAACATCTGCAGTCTACAAAGAGAAGTGAAAAACTTAAAAGCCTGTCCGAGACAAAAAATGTTAGGGGGCAAGCCATTATTATATGGGGTGACATGCAAGAAGCTGGAGAATGGCCATGGCCTGCTGGAGCAAACCCAAGTGAGATGGAAGAGTGCACAGACCCAGGCAACCTACCAGGGCTACATGAGCTGGAGATAGGAGCACTATAGAGTGGACAGAGAGCTCCTGCTGAGCTGCAGCCACGCCCTACACACAGAACCAACAGGAGGGGAACCAAACCCATCCCAGTGGAAACCAAGGTATGTGTTGGCTCCCAAGAATACCGCAGAATATGGGGTACCCTTCCAGAGAACTGGTGATATGGGATGGGGATTTCACAGGGCATCAGCATCCAGGGTACTGCACCAGTTCCTGAATTGCCATTT
>NW_025055766.1:0-7493 GCF_019279795.1 Protopterus annectens
CCATTCTCGGGTTCAGGAAATAAAACAGGCAGCTGGACAGTTTGGCTTAAAGTAATCGCAGATACATTTTTAGACATAAAATAAGATTTGTTTCTCAAAGAAAATGAGATATGGTTGACTCCCCATAAGAGCCTGCAACTCAGATACTCTTATTGCAGATGTCAGAGCAATCAGTAAAACTGTTTTCCATGTTAAAAACCACAAGTCAGCTTGATGAACTGGTTCAAATGGAGCAAGTAAACCAAAACAAAAAAATAACCAACATCTGTAAAGTGAACCAGGACACGTTGTGAACAATGCAATAAAAAAAAACATTTATTGTAACATTTTAGCACTTTCATCTCAAAATGAGACTTCATCAGAAACAGAACTATCCAATTAATCACATTTAAATACTAAATGAAACCATGACATCACAAATCAAATTACTACATTTAAAGAAACATATTCATGTAAATCTAAAACACTACTGAACCACTTATTTTATATTAATGAAATTCATGTATTTGATATATTAAGCATGTTAAACTTCTATATTGCTATAACCTTGATGTTATTTATATAATGATAATAATACATCTCTAATAAAATTAATTGGTTATTGTACGAAAACTACATCTAAAATGATATGAAATATAATGTTACATTAAACTAAAACTTATGTTATCTTAAAATCATATATAACATCCACAAATAAAAATTAATTGACTAAATCTAACAATATTATAATAATTTATATTTTGTATGTTATAATCTGTTTGCTCTTTCTAAAAGCATGGGTGCCAGTGATACATGGTCATTTAAACCAGTTGAAAACATCGCAGCCAACCTAAATTGCCACTGGCTCTCTTTCTTTTTCAATATATTCTTCCAATCACCCCCTCTTGGGTTAACATGTACAATATCTAAAATACCAAATATAAATTTGTCAAAATTTTCACAAACAGCTGCATGTCTGTTCAATGCATTGGTGGATTTTTGATTTTTTTATATCATTTAAGTGTTGATATATTCTATTTTTCAACATGTGCTCAGTTTTCCCTACATAGAAATGTCCACTTGTAGTACACCAAGCCAAATACACTACTCCCCTTGTATTACAATTTCCCTTCTTGAAGACTATTCTACTCCTAATATTATTGTCCAAAACTAAATTAGATTCTTTGTTTACATAAGAACAGTAGGCACACATACCACATTGCTTAGTCCCTTGTATAACTGTTGTTATATTGTCTACTCTATACTCCAATAACTGTTTAACATTATAACCCACTTTATTAATAAACCTAGGTTTTTTCCCCACTTTGTTGAACATTTCCTTATTTGTCTTGAAAATGTTCCAATTTCTTTCAAAAGCTTTATGGACCATACTTGTATTCATATTATACTGTAAAATACAAGCCTTACTGAAATTCTCAGGCATACCATCAAATTCTTTTCTACTACTTACACTCACCGTCTCAGGACAGGCACTGAGCAATGGTTTGTATTTGGTCCCCCACTGATCATAAACTTCTTGAAGGATTCTATCTAACATATGCAATGGATAACGTCTTTCCGAAAACATGTTGGAAATGACAATAAACTCTTTAGCCAAATCTTCCTTACTTGAAGTCATCCGCACTACCCTAATGGCCTGTCCTTTAACTATACTGATCTTCTGTCCCAGTGGGTGTTCACTCTCAAAGTGTAAGTAAGCATTACAAAAAGTCTTTTTTCTGTATACTTGTGATTTAAATCTCCCATTTTCTTTAGATACAGACGTATCCAAATAATTAATAATATTCTTATCATAATGATACGTGAATTCTAAAAAATTGGTACTGGATTTAAGATGTTCTATAAATTTGGGAATTTCTTCCTCCATACCCCCCCACAAAATAAATATATCATCAAGGTATCGTAAATACAATTTAATATTTCTCCAGAATGAACTTCTAATGATATACTGATCTTCCCAACCCAGTAATACTAAATTAGCATATACTGGTGAACATGTTGCTCCCATAGGGACACCCTTAATTTGTTGATAATATTCACCTTCAAACCAAAGAAAATTGTTATCTAGAACTATGTCCATAAGTTCACAAATGAGTTTAAGCATATCGTCCTCCAATCCTGAATATTGAAAAAGAACCTCTTCAAACAAGGCCAAACCCTGTATTTTGGGAATACTAGTGAAAAGATCCTTTACATCAGTTGTAAGAAAAATAATATCACTAGTATATAGTTCTTGTTTAACACTTATCAAAAATTCCCAGGAGTCCTTTAACAAGTGGGGTATCTTATTAACTATTTGTTGTACACATGAATCTATAACACTGTTAAAGGATGAATTTTGGACCCCCTGGCAGCTACAATAGGTCTGAAATGTGGTTTACTAATATTTTATGTATCTTGGGAATTCTAAAAAAACAGGCACCACTGAATCCTTCCTATATAAAAATCATATGTATCACTATCGATTCTACCATCCAACAAGTATTCTTCCAAATAGGAATCAATCCTAGAATATGCTATATTAATATGATTCTTGGAAATTCCTATATATGTGTACTGTTGTCAAGAAGGAGATTTAACATTTCATCTAAATAGTCTATGCTGCAAAATAATACAACCCCACCCCCTTTGTCTGGAATCATAACACGTGTGTTTCTATCACTTCTCAAATCATTCAAAAGTTTGTATTCATCTCTTGTTAGATTCCAATTGTTGTCATTTCTATGTTGTTTGAAAATATTGTAAATATCTTCCATAACTAACCTTTCATATGTCTCCACCAAAGGATGTAGGGTGGGGTTCTATAAACTTTTTTCCTAGGTAATGTATAACCATTCTGGTGACTATACCGATTCATCTCCTTATGTTCCAAACTAATTTCCAAGTTGACTTTCCTGGTGTAAAATTTTAAAGCCACTATATTATCCACCACATCTCCCTTAGTTGATGGAATAACTTTAACACCCTCGGAAAACAACTTAAAATAATCATCTGAATAATTGTATATGGTAAACCCATCTTTCTGATGAACAATACAATCCTTATTGTCCATTGAATCATAAGTGGATGAATCATTCAATAATAATTTTTCTTGTGTGGATAATAATACCTGTTGTACTCCCCCTTCTCTGTGTAATACTGTGCCAGTCTTTGTGAGCGCCTGACTATTGGAAAATCCTCACTTTCCTGGTTATTCAGATTTTCTTCACTACCATCCCACCTAGCATTATTTTTCACAACCTCACTACAACTTGGTGACATGTATCCATTGTCTTGCCCATCCTGTATAAATTCTGATGGTTGATTAACCTTCCCATTCCTAGTATAAGACCGTCCACCTACTTTATCTGCTTTATTAATATACACCTGCTTATTTTGATAACAATTCTGGTCCCTCTCCAGTTTACGTTTCTAATCTCACTATATTTATTGATTATCCAAAGAATACCTGTTCTCTAGCTAACACAAGATAAGATGCTGAAATGCTTACTTCCAAAAGGCAAGATGATGAACATCCAATTTACTCAACTAAAGTGTGATAACTGTCCTAGATTTTTATATCAGGTTCCATAGAAAACAAAACAAGTTGATGTATAAGTTCCATCCTCTCAGTATTGCTTATAGAATGACATCACATTTGATCAACTGACTCTGCTACGATGCACACTCAGAGCTTTTCTCTTCCTCTCCAGATTTAGAATCTTGAATCTGTTCAGGAAATGAGGCATCCCTTTTTCTTTTACAAGAAACCACCTTATCAGAACAATAAATAGTCTGAATTAGACCCTAAGCCAGACCTAATAAACTACTCCTATCCAGGTAAATTTGAGCAGGAGCAGATACATGTTTAGTTTTCAGTTTATTTATGACATGAATGGGGCCAACAGGTTTGTTAATGGCAGCAGCTTCCCTGGGGATGGACACACATCCAGACAGGAAAGAGCCCATCTGCACCTTCTCCCAGGACTGAGTCACAGCCCATTCCCTGCTGAAGAGACCCCAACAGGTGCAGAGGACATGACTAACCCCCAGGTCCATAATGGCTGTATGTGCTACACTAAAGGGATCTGGGTTACAAGATGAGTGGCCTGAGGAATCTGTTTGGTCATAGCAGAGTCAACACACCTGAGGCTGAGGCAAATTGCTATCCTGCTGCATTGGAAAATCTGTTTCCTTATTTTTTTCTTTTTGTAGCTGTAAGAATGACTGATCATTGGACTGGTAGTTTATTGTATGATCTAGCCCAAAATAATGCCTCTTTCCTAGAGAAAACAAGCAGCACAAAGCGGTAGAAGAATTAAAGTTGTAAAAAGTCACATTTTTCCCATAAAAACACAATAAAAAGCATAAGGAAAACTGCAAGGTTACACTCACCAACACTCCTGTGCTTCCAAATAAAGTTAAATAGGTGTCGAGAGTGAGATGCGGTGGCGTTGTCGACAGCGCAGATGAGTCAATGTCACAGCAACACACAAATAATATGCCAGCCGCGCACAGCCAGCCGCCAGTCAGTATCACCGTAAAAGCAGCAGCGAACAGCGGCTGCACAGTCATGGAACGGTCGGTTGAAAAATCCTTCGTTACTGCCGCTCAACGACATATTCAAAACGTATAACAAAGCAGTTGGGGCAATGTAATGCGTTTGATATCAATCCGCAGCGTCAGCGCATAAACAGCTTTCGCCAGATGGTCAACAGTTATCGCAAATAAAGCGTTTCCGATTCAGCGGCGTGTCTTCAGAGAACAACATGAAACAAACCGCCAACAGAAGTAGCCCGCTGCAAAGCCATTCAGCCGCCAACTGTTCACTGTAAATAATTTAGACGACAGTTACCTCATATAATAAAAACATCACAGTAGTAACGCATGTCGGGCTTCTCGTTAATATTTTAAATCGACAGAGTTATCGCCGTCGTTTAAAAATGCCATTTTCGTTACTGGCTACTGTGCCTAAAACAGTTTGGGCCGCAGTGCCGGTATGGCGTTAAAGGCAGCGAGCAGCAAAAGATATGGCCGCACGCCAAAGCGACTGCAGTTCCAAGATAAACACTGTCGGCTGTTAAAAACATATGTATAGACACAATAAAAATAAAATAATGCCAAGGCTAGCCCAATTTGTCAGTGCTCAGCCGTTGGCGAAAGACAGTCTGAGCTCAAGATATTGCCAAATAAAAACTGGCCAATATTTGTCATGGCGTAACCATGAAGTCAGAAATTACTATCGTCGAGTTGGTCACTAAAAATATAAGAGCATGAAAAATATAGTAGTATATGAGTTTGTTATTTGTGTAAAGGAAATATCTAATATGGAAGTTAAAAAATATTATTAAAGGTTAAATGGTACTACCAATCATGCGATGGTAACTGTCATTGATGTCAAATGGCGAGCGTTCAGCAGTCGTAATTTATCATCAGTGTCACCGGTTATATAAAATGTGTAAAATATCCACATGGTTGGCGCGAGTGCCATACCTGGCTACCTGGGCACACATATAGCGTGCCGAGGCCATATATATGTGTCGAAAGCGTTCAGTTCTATCATTATGCAATTGTCGATAAGAGTCTTCATTGACATCAGTACACAATATAGGTTGAAATATATATAATGATGTCGCGGTCACAACAATTTATGGTATTTAACCTATATTATTGCACATTGTGTGTATACCGCAATAGTGCATATAGTGTCAATGTGTTTATGAGGCCTTTTACATATATATTTATATATATATATATCTTATATATGTGTATTTCCTTAGTGTAGGCCATGCACTGCTAGATATGTGTGGATCATTTTACACATTTTTATATATATAATCTTAAAGTGACACTTTTGGTGGTAAATTTCGACTTCTTTGCACTTTACATCATGACATCAATGTTAGTTCTGCTTCCATCTACTGTGGTGGGTTGAATTGTTCTTAATAATAATATTTTTTAAAGATATTAGATATTTCCTACTAGATGTATAAATCAATATATATATATATATGTTTTTCATATATATATTTTTAGTGATAATGGTTTGATGGTAAATTTCTTGACTTCATGAGAGTTTACACCATGATACAAATATTAGTAGTTTTTTTATTTATTGTGGCATCTTTGAATGGATTTCTAATGCATAGAGATGCTTTTCACTAACAATAATTTTACTAAATTAGATACATTTCTTAGCAGTAATTTTATTTTATTGTGGTATGCAATTATATATGTTTTCTGTACAATGACAGTGTTTTGTCTTGGAACTACATACAGTCAGTTTTATGCGTGCAACTATCACTACATATCTTTATATATACCTTCTTTATATATATTTTCTATTTAAAATGTTTTTAGACTATATGAATTAAGTAGTAACAGGAAATGGCATTTTCATTATTGTGATGCTCTGTCAGTTTAAAAATTTTAACAGGAAATGACACTGCATTGCTTTATCGTGATGCTCTTTGTTATAAATAAGGAGTGCTTTGTCAGTCTAAAATTGCTTCAACGACCTGAGTGAAGACCTAGTTGAAAGCACTTGGCTGCCATTTTATGAATAAACTACCTTGGAATATATATTCTTGCTGAACGCTGGTTTGTTATTGAAGGCTTCCAAGCTATGTGTGTTCCTCTGAAGCTCTTTGCCCTTGAATCCTCAGGTACTTTATTTGAATTAACTGTTGACTCCATCTACAAGCAGAAAGTTTATTTTTGTATGCACTGACTTCGCATACTGGCGCTGAATATCAAGCCTGCATTGTATTTACTTGCTTTCTTTGTTATACGACTTTGCTGGATATGTGTCCCGCTGAACGCTTGAGCAGTGCTGGAAGAGTTTTCAAGCCATTGTTCCACGGAAGCCCTATTCGATACAGTACTTGGTATACTTTGCTTTTTACGGTGATACTTCGACTAACTGGTAACTCTCTATCTGTACTAGCTACGTGATAGTGTATTGAAGTAAATGTTATACAGACTGTTGTTGATTGATAACGCCACGCGATAATAAAGTACTCACGCCTGCATACCATCATACACAATAAAAGCAATTTAGTACACGCTAGTTAGCCCCCAAAGAGTAAAAATAACCATCGCTTCAGGGGGAAAAATACTTTTGAACTGTTTTTTTAATAACCTTAAAATTATTAGGAAAAAAGTGCACTCCCATTTAAAAAGTACAGTTATACTCCCTCACTTCCTCTGTATCACTAATATTGCACTAGACATGCCTTTCTCTAAATCCTTTACAGACTTCTAGATGATATTCTTGCCACTAAAACACAGACATGACTGTGAAGTTGACCTACAGACAATATTGCAAACAGACTTGTAGCTGGACCTATAAGAATAAGCTGTTTTTTAATTCATTGACTCTAGTGGAGCTCTGTGAGAGTTTACACTGTAACTTCCAAATCAGAGCCTGGGCCTTTTGACAGAGATCAAAATTGTATGTCCTCCACATTTCAAAACAAATATTCCATATCATTTGGAACCTTTTGGGGTTATGA
>NW_025055767.1:0-6708 GCF_019279795.1 Protopterus annectens
CAACACAGTTAAAATCAATTTAAATACTGTATTTTTTGGAAAAAAAAGTGCAGATAAAGGTACTTAAATTCTCTTATACGTCCAGTTGAATACAGCTAGTTCTTAGCCGGCCAAAGCTGAGGTTTTTAAGCAGAAAATATTTCACACTGTACCACTTAAATAGGCAAGGACAGGAAATCAAAGAATGTGGCTACCCCCACACCTGTAATTACTAGCAAATAATAAAATTCAGCAAACACTGACTAACTTCCAGTTCAGTTAATATTCCTGCAACACAGTTAAAATCAATTTAAATACTGTATTTTTGAAAAAAAGTGCAGATAAAGGTACTTAAATTCTCTTATACGTCCAGTTGAATACAGCTAGTTCTTAGCCGGCCAAAGCTGAGGTTTTTAAGCAGAAAATATTTCACACTGTACCACTTAAATAGGCAAGGACAGGAAATCAAAGAATGTGGCTACCCCACACCTGTAATTACTAGCAAATAATAAAATTCAGCAAACACTGACTAACTTCCAGTTCAGTTAATATTCCTGCAACACAGTTAAAATCAATTTAAATACTGTATTTTTGAAAAAAAAAGTGCAGATAAAGGTACTTAAATTCTCTTATACGTCCAGTTGAATACAGCTAGTTCTTAGCCGGCCAAAGCTGAGGTTTTTAAGCAGAAAATATTTCACACTGTACCACTTAAATAGGCAAGGACAGGAAATCAAAGAATGTGGCTACCCCCACACCTGTAATTACTAGCAAATAATAAAATTCAGCAAACACTGACTAACTTCCAGTTCAGTTAATATTCCTGCAACACAGTTAAAATCAATTTAAATACTGTATTTTTGAAAAAAAGTGCAGATAAAGGTACTTAAATTCTCTTATACGTCCAGTTGAATACAGCTAGTTCTTAGCCGGCCAAAGCTGAGGTTTTTAAGCAGAAAATATTTCACACTGTACCACTTAAATAGGCAAGGACAGGAAATCAAAGAATGTGGCTACCCCCACACCTGTAATTACTAGCAAATAATAAAATTCAGCAAACACTGACTAACTTCCAGTTCAGTTAATATTCCTGCAACACAGTTAAAATCAATTTAAATACTGTATTTTTAAAAAAGTGCAGATAAAGGTACTTAAATTCTCTTATACGTCCAGTTGAATACAGCTAGTTCTTAGCCGGCCAAAGCTGAGGTTTTTAAGCAGAAAATATTTCACACTGTACCACTTAAATAGGCAAGGACAGGAAATCAAAGAATGTGGCTACCCCCACACCTGTAATTACTAGCAAATAATAAAATTCAGCAAACACTGACTAACCTCCAGTTCAGTTAATATTCCTGCAACACAGTTAAAATCAATTTAAATACTGTATTTTTTTTAAAAAAAAGTGCAGATAAAGGTACTTAAATTCTCTTATACGTCCAGTTGAATACAGCTAGTTCTTAGCCGGCCAAAACTTAGGATTTTAAGCAGAAAATATTTCACACTGTACCACTTAAATAGGCAAGGACTGGAAATCTAAGAATGTGGCTACCCCCACACCTGTAATTACTAACAAATAATAAAATTCAGCAAACACTGACTAACGTCCAGTTTAGTTAATATTCCTGCAACACATTTAAAATCAATTTAAATACTGTATTTTTGGGGAAAAAAGTGCAGATAAAGGTACTTAAATTCTCTTATACATCCAGTTGAATACAGCTAGTTCTTACCCGGCCAAAGCTGAGGTTTTTAAGCAGAAAATATTTCACAATGTACCACTTAAATAGGCAAGGACAGGAAATCAAAGAATGTGGCTACCCCCACACCTGTAATTACTAGCAAATAATAAAAGTCAGCAAACACTGACTAACTTCCAGTTCAGTTAATATTCCTGCAACACAGTTAAAATCAATTTAAATACTGTATTTTTGGAAAAAAAAGTGCAGATAAAGGTACTTAAATTCTCTTATACGTCCAGTTGAATACAGCTAGTTCTTAGCCGGCCAAAGCTGAGGTTTTAAGCAGAAAATATTTCACACTGTACCACTTAAATAGGCAAGGACAGGAAATCAAAGAATGTGGCTACCCCCACACCTGTAATTACTAGCAAATAATAAAATTCAGCAAACACTGACTAACTTCCAGTTCAGTTAATATTCCTGCAACACAGTTAAAATCAATTTAAATACTGTATTTTTTGAAAAAAAAAGTGCAGATAAAGGTACTTAAATTCTCTTATACGTCCAGTTGAATACAGCTAGTTCTTAGCTGGCCAAAGCTGAGGTTTTTAAGCAGAAAATATTTCACACTGTACCACTTAAATAGGCAAGGACAGGAAATCAAAGAATGTGGCTACCCCCACACCTGTAATTACTAGCAAATAATAAAATTCAGCAAACACTGACTAACTTCCAGTTCAGTTAATATTCCTGCAACACAGTTAAAATCAATTTAAATACTGTATTTTTTTGAAAAAAAGTGCAGATAAAGGTACTTAAATTCTCTTATACGTCCAGTTGAATACAGCTAGTTCTTAGCCGGCCAAAGCTGAGGTTTTTAAGCAGAAAATATTTCACACTGTACCACTTAAATAGGCAAGGACAGGAAATCAAAGAATGTGGCTACCCCCACACCTGTAATTACTAGCAAATAATAAAATTCAGCAAACACTGACTAACTTCCAGTTCAGTTAATATTCCTGCAACACAGTTAAAATCAATTTAAATACTGTATTTTTGGGGAAAAAAAGTGCAGATAAAGGTACTTAAATTCTCTTATACGTCCAGTTGAATACACCTAGTTCTTAGCCGGCCAACGCTGAAGTTTTTAAGCAGAAAATATTTCACACTGTACCACTTAAATAGGCAAGGACAGGAAATCAAAGAATGTGGCTACCCCCACACCTGTAATTACTAGCAAATAATAAAATTCAGCAAACACTGACTAACTTCCAGTTCAGTTAATATTCCTGCAACACAGTTAAAATCAATTTAAATACTGTATTTTTTGAAAAAAAAAGTGCAGATAAAGGTACTTAAATTCTCTTATACGTCCAGTTGAATACAGCTAGTTCTTAGCCGGCCAACGCTGAGGTTTTTAAGCAGAAAATATTTCACACTGTACCACTTAAAAGGCAAGGACAAGAAATCAAAGAATGTGGCTACCCCCACACCTGTAATTACTAACAAATAATAAAATTCAGCAAACACTGACTAACTTCCAGTTCAGTTAATATTCCTGCAACACAGTTAAAATCAATTTAAATACTGTATTTTTTAAAAAAAAGTGCAGATAAAGGTACTTAAAATCTCTTATACGTCCAGTTGAATACAGCTAGTTCCTAGCCGGCCAAAGCTGAGGTTTTTAAGCAGAAAATATTTCACATTGTACCACTTAAATAGGCAAGGACAGGAAATCAAAGAATGTGGCTACCCCCACACCTGTAATTACTAGCAAATAATAAAATTCAGCAAACACTGACTAACTTCCAGTTCAGTTAATATTCCTGCAACACAGTTAAAATCAATTTAAATACTGTATTTTTGGAAAAAAAAGTGCAGATAAAGGTACTTAAATTCTCTTATACGTCCAGTTGAATACAGCTAGTTCTTAGCAGGCCAAAGCTGAGGTTTTTAAGCAGAAAATATTTCACACTGTACCACTTAAATAGGCAAGGACAGGAAATCAAAGAATGTGGCTACCCCCACACCTGTAATTACTAGCAAATAATAAAATTCAGCAAACACTGACTAACTTCCAGTTCAGTTAATATTCCTGCAACACAGTTAAAATCAATTTAAATACTGTATTTTTGGAAAAAAAGTGCAGATAAAGGTACTTAAATTCTCTTATACGTCCAGTTGAATACAGCTAGTTCTTAGCCGGCCAAAGCTGAGGTTTTTAAGCAGAAAATATTTCACACTGTACCACTTAAATAGGCAAGGACAGGAAATCAAAGAATGTGGCTACCCCCACACCTGTAATTACTAGCAAATAATAAAATTCAGCAAACACTGACTAACTTCCAGTTCAGTTAATATTCCTGCAACACAGTTAAAATCAATTTAAATACTGTATTTTTGGAAAAAAGTGCAGATAAAGGTACTTAAATTCTCTTATACGTCCAGTTGAATACAGCTAGTTCTTAGCCGGCCAAAGCTGAGGTTTTAAGCAGAAAATATTTCACACTGTACCACTTAAATAGGCAAGGACAGGAAATCAAAGAATGTGGCTACCCCCACACCTGTAATTACTAGCAAATAATAAAATTCAGCAAACACTGACTAACTTCCAGTTCAGTTAATATTCCTGCAACACAGTTAAAATCAATTTAAATACTGTATTTTTTGAAAAAAAGTGCAGATAAAGGTACTTAAATTCTCTTATACGTCCAGTTGAATACAGCTAGTTCTTAGCCGGCCAAAGCTGAGGTTTTAAGCAGAAAATATTTCACACTGTACCACTTAAATAGGCAAGGACAGGAAATCAAAGAATGTGGCTACCCCCACACCTGTAATTACTAGCAAATAATAAAATTCAGCAAACACTGACTAACTTCCAGTTCAGTTAATATTCCTGCAACACAGTTAAAATCAATTTAAATACTGTATTTTTGGGAAAAAAGTGCAGATAAAGGTACTTAAATTCTCTTATACGTCCAGTTGAATACAGCTAGTTCTTAGCCGGCCAAAGCTGAGGTTTTTAAGCAGAAAATATTTCACACTGTACCACTTAAATAGGCAAGGACAGGAAATCAAAGAATGTGGCTACCCCCACCTGTAATTACTAGCAAATAATAAAATTCAGCAAACACTGACTAACTTCCAGTTCAGTTAATATTCCTGCAACACAGTTAAAATCAATTTAAATACTGTATTTTTGAAAAAAAAGTGCAGATAAAGGTACTTAAATTCTCTTATACGTCCAGTTGAATACAGCTAGTTCTTAGCCGGCCAAAGCTGAGGTTTTAAGCAGAAAATATTTCACACTGTACCACTTAAATAGGCAAGGACAGGAAATCAAAGAATGTGGCTACCCCCACACCTGTAATTACTAGCAAATAATAAAATTCAGCAAACACTGACTAACTTCCAGTTCAGTTAATATTCCTGCAACACAGTTAAAATCAATTTAAATACTGTATTTTTTGAAAAAAGTGCAGATAAAGGTACTTAAATTCTCTTATACGTCCAGTTGAATACAGCTAGTTCTTAGCCGGCCAAAGCTGAGGTTTTTAAGCAGAAAATATTTCACACTGTACCACTTAAATAGGCAAGGACAGGAAATCAAAGAATGTGGCTACCCCACACCTGTAATTACTAGCAAATAATAAAATTCAGCAAACACTGACTAACTTCCAGTTCAGTTAATATTCCTGCAACACAGTTAAAATCAATTTAAATACTGTATTTTTGGGAAAAAAAGTGCAGATAAAGGTACTTAAATTCTCTTATACGTCCAGTTGAATACAGCTAGTTCTTAGCCGGCCAAAGCTGAGGTTTTAAGCAGAAAATATTTCACACTGTACCACTTAAATAGGCAAGGACAGGAAATCAAAGAATGTGGCTACCCCACACCTGTAATTACTAGCAAATAATAAAATTCAGCAAACACTGACTAACTTCCAGTTCAGTTAATATTCCTGCAACACAGTTAAAATCAATTTAAATACTGTATTTTTTTTAAAAAAAAGTGCAGATAAAGGTACTTAAATTCTCTTATACGTCCAGTTGAATACAGCTAGTTCTTAGCCGGCCAAAGCTGAGGTTTTTAAGCAGAAAATATTTCACACTGTACCACTTAAATAGGCAAGGACAGGAAATCAAAGAATGTGGCTACCCCCACACCTGTAATTACTAGCAAATAATAAAATTCAGCAAACACTGACTAACTTCCAGTTCAGTTAATATTCCTGCAACACAGTTAAAATCAATTTAAATACTGTATTTTTGAAAAAAAAGTGCAGATAAAGGTACTTAAATTCTCTTATACGTCCAGTTGAATACAGCTAGTTCTTAGCCGGCCAAAGCTGAGGTTTTTAAGCAGAAAATATTTCACACTGTACCACTTAAATAGGCAAGGACAGGAAATCAAAGAATGTGGCTACCCCCACACCTGTAATTACTAGCAAATAATAAAATTCAGCAAACACTGACTAACTTCCAGTTCAGTTAATATTCCTGCAACACAGTTAAAATCAATTTAAATACTGTATTTTTGGAAAAAAAGTGCAGATAAAGGTACTTAAATTCTCTTATACGTCCAGTTGAATACAGCTAGTTCTTAGCCAGCCAAAGCTGAGGTTTTAAGCAGAAAATATTTCACACTGTACCACTTAAATAGGCAAGGACAGGAAATCAAAGAATGTGGCTACCCCACACCTGTAATTACTAGCAAATAATAAAATTCAGCAAACACTGACTAACTTCCAGTTCAGTTAATATTCCTGCAACACAGTTAAAATCAATTTAAATACTGTATTTTTAAAAAAAAAGTGCATATAAAGGTACTTAAATTCTCTTATACGTCCAGTTGAATACAGCTAGTTCTTAGCCGGCCAAAGCTGAGGTTTTAATGCAGAAAATATTTCACACTGTACCACTTAAACAGGCAAGGACAGGAAATCAAAGAATGTGGCTACCCCCACACCTGTAATTACTAGCAAATAATAAAATTCAGCAAACACTGACTAACTTCCAGTTCAGTTAATATTCCTGCAACACATTT
>NW_025055768.1:0-8841 GCF_019279795.1 Protopterus annectens
TGCCTGGGTGGCTGCACTTGTGTAGGAAATCTTTCACAGTTTGGATTAGATTTAGCTTTGTCTTTCATCTTTTTTAAAACGCCTTCTGCTCTTTTATTACCAAATAACAGGACTGTCCTTGTTGTAAAGGAAAGCAACGTAACAATCTTTGTTTTAACATGATCAGGCAGGATTGCTCCTGAGCCAAGCATGCTCTTATCACAGATCCAGTTACGCTTGGCCCTGCAAGAGACCTCCAAGGAATCAAAACCATTGCAAAGTATGCTTTCCAACTTGGTTCAGCTAAATGCAACAAAATCCTGTAACTCTATTTTCCACACAGTCAGAAATCAACGATCATTTTCTGTTTCAGTAAGCCCATGACATGCTGCTAATATTTCGCCATATGAAATTGACAGCTTAAAAGCCCTGATTGCCAGGGGTTGCAGACATAAACCTTCTTACTCCCATCTATCCAGTGCCCTGGAGTCTCTATCAGAAGCGTAGGATTTTTAGCAGTAGAAGCCCATTAACACCCTTTGGAACCCTGAGGAAAATTGTTTCAGGATCAGAAGTAGGGTTTTTAAAAAAAAAAAAACTTGCGGGAGTCAGAACCCTGTAATATCTGCCTGAAGCTTGGCTTAGGAGCCGGAGGCAGGGAACTCAGGAGCCGCGGCTGGATTCCCCTGAGAGAACATCAACAAATTTCTAAAACAGGAGGAATAGCCAAAAGGCCCATGCTGAGGAAGAAGAAGGAAACCCTTAAGCCTCTTTTTGGATTCTGAAAATCCCTACCTCTCAATGAAAATGTTCCCTTTAAGGTATGCAAAGTTTCTCTAAAAGAAAAAATCCTCAGGAGTGAGAAGCAGAAGGATGATGGATTCTTCTGCATCAGAGTCCTCATAAGTGTGGAAATAGAAAATTCTGATCAGAAGAGAATTCAGAAGAAATGGAAACCTGATCTGAATATTCATAATCAGTGCCTTGCTTGGGCCTCATTTAGCAGGAGGGGGTTGGGAACCCTGATCAAGGTAATTAAATACTCATGCCATTTTGATCATTTTGTATTTTTAGGCATAGGGGCCTGGAACACGGCATTCCATGCACTGGTTTTAGACATAGAATTGGTTTTGGCCTTGTTTTGATGATGGCATCGGGTTTAATATACAAATCTTTAGGCCTGTAAACACCCGCAGCCGTGGTGCTGCTCAGTGGCTCCAGACCCATCTAAGGTAGAGACATCCGCTGGGTTCAATACTTGTTGTCTCAAGGCATACCGAACAACAAATGGGTCTCTGTTGAGGCCTGCAAATCAAAAGTAACGGGCATCAGGGGCTGCGAAAAGCTTTCTCACTGAGTGCCGCAAATCTGGCTTAGGAGTAGCTTCGTCAGCCTGTTTTGGACCCTCGACGGTTTGTCTGTCTCTTCTTTGTGTTTTGTGAATTCCAGTAGTCTGACTACACAGACATTTCTGGATAGTTAAATCTTTGGAGCCAAAATAGGTTTAGAAGCAAAATATACCGATTTATTTAATAGTAAAGTGTTTGTTAAATTTAGCACAAAACCCACAGCAGGGCACATTATGGTCAATTATTAACTTTTACTGACATCGTAAGAAGCAAGAAAAAGTTTCCCAATGGGGTATCACTTAGCGCTAGATTGAAGACTTCTGCCCTGGAAACCTCGAAAACGAAAATTTCAGGAGTCTGATCGATCGGCACTTCAGCAATCTTGCTTCCGGCACCATGCAGCAAGAAAGACTGATTAAATGGCGGCCGTGGCTGCCATGCCTTTATACCCCTGACGCCATGGAAGAAGAGACAGCAACCTGACGTAAGGACCCAAGACTTTATTCAGGGTCGATTTGAGGGCAACCTGCCAGCAGATTACTGTAACAGTGATCAGTGCACAGTGAAAACAAGAAGAACATCCATAGAAGTCCTTCTCTTCCATGTTACAGTATTCCTTCCCACCCACCTAACCTCTTTCTCTATTCCCTTCTCTCATTATTGACCTGTCTTTAGTCTCCTTGGGGTTATACTTCCTGCCCTATGATTCAATTTAACCACCACCCGTTTCTTTGATCCTATGGTTGACATCACTTGCTATATTTTAACCTGTCCTGCTGGGCTTTCAAGATGTCCTTCATGGATGCATCTGCAGTCATAACAACTGGGTTGTCCTGTCACTAGGGCAGCCCTGCAGTCGGGTCGATTCCAGGTGTCTCGGGGTCCCGCTTCTCGCTGATGTCGCGACTTCACCTCGACGCCATCTCTGCTGGTCTCCGCATAATAGCATCAGTCGACGCCCATTTTTCACAGTCTTTCTTGCTGTCAGTATACCTCAAGCAGAAGCTGTTCGCAAGTGCCGGGTCGGCCTGATCCAGAGATTTCTACCACCCATCACTACTAAGACTTCTAAAGCTGCTACTCCTCGCTGGGGACTCTTTCTTGCCTCTGTCGACATGTCAGAAAAAATAATAACTGTTTAACTTGTGGGAACAAATACCTCATAAAGATTTCCACTCTACTGTTTGCCTTGTTTAGGTACCCATGCAGACCACGGGTCAGCAGTGAGCAGCCTGGTTCGGCTCAGAAGCTTATTCAACCACGAACGCTTTTAGGCCTGGTCGGAGTTTGCTTGAACAGTTTTTCGTTCAGAATTTTGCAGATATTATTATGCCGCTGGATCCTCCGACTACCCAAAATTGTTAAGAAACGCAGTAAAGACAGATATCATGGTCCAGTGGTTTCGCCTAAAACCATGGTGAAGCAAACCGCGAGGTTCCCGGGTTTCTCGGGCCAAAACCGAGAAAACTGGATCAAAGCACAGCTGAATCTTTGACTACTTCTTGAGGTTCCTGCTACTCTTACTTTGAATCGGCCTCTGAAATTTCCACCTACTACAGTGGTTTCTAGTGAATTATCAGACACCACATCCTTTCGATGCCCCCTACTCCCAGCACGCAGTTGCTTAGGCCTCCTGCAGCCATGTCCATTGTTGCCTTTTAAGGTTTTGCTAGGCTAAAGGCAGCTAAGTCTACTAAATCAGTGCCTGTTAAACCTCTCAACCAGGCCTACTTCTGAAGTTCATGAAAATGCTTACTCTGGCAGAAGATTTAATATCCTTAATTAGGGGATCTCTAATTCATCCAGACAGGGCCTCTCAGCCCCCAGAGAAGAGACCTAGGCAGAGCCCCCGAGCCTGTGGTCCTCTGATGATTCTGGCGGATGACTCAGGATATTACAGGTGACCCCTGTAACCAGAGGCCTCTTTTCTCCAATTATGAAGACTCTGATGCTGAAGAATCCATCCCAGCTAAGCCCACCTGAAGAATTTCTCATTTGGTGAAACCCCATAATGCCATGAAGTATATCAATCTTAATGGCAGCAAACAGGATTTCTGTGATTCCAGAAAAGACTTAGGATTCTTTTCACCTTCCCACAACACAGCCCTTAGCCATACCTCCAAGTCCTGTCCTCTCTGTTGTGGATTTATGCTCCTTTAATGATGTCTGCTCTGCACCAGACTCCTTACTCCTGCCCCCTGCCAAACCAGACAGATTTTTACAGGGTACTCGTGACACGATCATCACCTATACAAGGCCCTCACTTGCAGACCCCAAAACCATTTCCCAGGGGCCTAAGGCAGTAGCCCCACCAGGCAAAAACCCTATTCTTCTGGAAAGGGAAGCCAGGTCTTTAGATAGATAGGGCAAAAAGTTTATACCTCAGCTACTCTCTCAGCTAGAGCTTTTAAACCGTCAGCTCTACATGATACAAATACCAAGAGTTTATGCTTGATCAGTTAACAAAAACTATATCATCTGATGACCTGGAGAGATAAGGAAATATGTATTAGAAAATGGTAAACAACATGGGCCACAACAGGTTAAGTAACTATTCCCAAAATGGCTATATGATGTACTGGAGGCTTATTTAGGACTGCACAAGACTGGCACAGTGATGTAAGAACACATGCATGGCTGAGCGGAACAAGTCTTACCGACCAAAGTTAAAGCTAAGCTATTAGATGCTCCCAGTGGATAAGACCAGTTTGTTTGGTACACCCTGCCCAAAGCAGGTAACAAAATGGAAGAAAAGGCAAAATCTGTTCAAACTTAAGTTAAAGATTTCTTTGCAGGTTCAGCCTCCCAAGCAGTTGGGGCAGGAACTGGTCTGTCAAAAAATTGGTCCTTTCCTGACTCCACAAGATCCCAAAGGGCAGTGAAATAGACGCTCCAGAGGCAGACACCAAATCCAGAGGGAGGTGCCTACAGAGGACGACAGTGGCAAGGCAATACCAGGAGGTACAGACTCAGGCCACTACTTCAATACAACTGCACAAATCATACAGTGACTTAACTCACATCCGCCTACCAGGGAACAAATAGCAGTTCCATTAGGCGCGGAAAAATTAACCTTATTTCTCAAAACTGGGTGTCTACATCACAAAAAGACAAGTGGGATTTTGCAAAACCATAGAGACCTCAGCAGTTAACGATTCCACTTTCACACTTAATACTAGTCAAAAGAGGAATGCCAAACCATGCTTCCAACTTCAAAAAAAAACAGAAGCTCTACAGCAGATAAATGCAATTAGCAAAGATGAGAGCTGTGGAAAGAGTTGCCAATAACAGAACAAGGCAAAGGATTTTACTTCCAGACTATTCCTGGTCTAAGAAAGGAAAAAGCTGGAGACCTATTCTCGACCTGTCCAATCCTAAATACATACATCATTGTCCCAAAATCTCAAAAAATGCTGGACTCCTACAGCAACTTCTCCCATGCTGGGCAAGGAGTGTTGGGCTGGTAACTCTAGATCTCAAGGAGGTGCCATACCTGCCATGTCCCCATTCGACCTTATTTGCAGAAGATAATTCCTCCTGTGATTTCTTGCAGGATCAGAGCAGCCATTCTCAGCATTGCCTTTGGCTTATCTCCCATGCCTCAGAGTATTCATACAAAATGCCTGGTATTAGTAATCGCCCACTGCGTGACCGTTACAGGGAATCCAAATCTATCCATACCTGACTTAATTGCCTCAAGCTATGGGACAAACAAAAGCAAGCTGACAACAGATTTGCTACAGGTTAACATGCATTTGCTAAGCAAGCACTGGGATATACAATAATTTACTGAAAAGTCAAGGCTGATACTATCCCAAACAAGGATAACATTCCTGGGCTGAATTGGACACTGTAAAAACAAATGGCATTCCTAACCCGCAGAGAAAACAAAAAGAACTCCCTTTACTTCTTTGAGACTCTAACAAAACAGGAACAAGTTAACAGTAAGAAAGGTCCTGTAGGCCTTGGGCTACATGGTGGCATCAAGTGCATAATCTTGGTTCCACATGCCAGACTACATATGAGAAAAACTACAGTGGTACCTCTAAGGAAACTTATGAGTCCCAACACAGGCACAGCCTAGAAGCAGAAATTCCACTAATCCCATGCCTAAAATATCAGGAGTCTTGGTGGTGGGCACAGGCATGCCAGTCAAACCCAGGCCTACCCTTTCACAGCAGCTATCGAGCAAGCCAGACCATCACAACAGACGCCCCCTTCAGACTCTAGGATGGGGGCTCACATGCTGGACAAATGCGTGACAAGGGATTGTGGACGAGGATCAACTCCACCTGCACATCAACCTAAAGAAATGCTGGCAGTAAAACTAAGCAATCCAAAATTTCAGACCATTTCCTCAGAGGGCTATTTGATGATAAGGACAGACAACACCACAGTAATGTGGTACATCATCACAGCAGGGAGGCACTCATTCATAATACCCCCTATGCAGAATGGACTTTGAGCTTTGGAACCCGGCACTCAGCTACAAACACATCCAGTTACAGATAGCAATATTTGTACCGGGAAAGGACAATACTCTAGCAGACATATTGAGTAGAACCACGTTACCGGATGCCCACGAATGGATGCTACACCGACATCTTTCAAGACTATCTGAAAGAAATGTACAGACCATGATGGATTCCTCCGTCCTCCGTCCCATCAACCCACAAAAAATTCTGCAAGGACGTTCAACCACTGCATGGAAAGTGGATTGCTTTCAGCTGAAAATATGAGGCATATGCATTTTCCACCTCTTCCTTTGATACACAAGGTATTACTAAAAATCAAGGAGGAACGCCCAAGGATAACCCTGATAGCTCCAAATCTGGCCAAGACAACACTGGTACTCCATTACTGAGGAGCATGTCTCGGACGGGCCATGTGGCCACAATTCCCTTGATGCCTTGATGTTAACTCAGAACAACTACAGCAGCATGCATCCAATCCTCAAAACGCTTGCAACTGACTGCATGGAACATCACATAGCAGCAACTAACCCAGAACTTTCACAAAGGTTAAAAGACATTATCCTTGAAGCCCGCGAGGATTCTTCAACAAGAAGGAAACTATGCAGTGAAATTCGGAAAAGGTTTGGCCTCTGAGCTCTGAAAGAGGAAAAGAGCATGTCAATTATAGATATGGCTAACATTCTGGAGTATCTGGCAGAGCTTCTGCAGACATACAGGCCTAGTCCCATTCCTCCATCAAGATACATGCATCAGCTTATTTACGTAGCAGAATACAGCTTTGATCCACCTGTCTTTTCACATCTCTTACCTGTGCAGTTCCTTTCAGAGGAATCTGGGAATGTAAAACCCAAGGAAACCACCATTACTGCCAGCTTGGGATTTGAACTTTAAAGCAAAATGCTGACACTGCATCTTTTGAACCAGCAGCTACAGCAGACCTACAGGTACATCTTATCGCGGGAAAACTGCTTTCCTACTGGCAATAACCTCAGCAAGGAGTGGTCTCTGAACCCAGGTATTCCTAATGGCGGTACAGCCCTTCCTAATCTTCCACCAAGATAGAGTGTCCATGAGGACTAATCCCCACGCTTATGCCTAAGGTGATATCCAGAGTGTCTTTAAACCAGGCAATCCACCTGGTACCTACTCTTCTTTCCCAACCCACAAAACAGGGGAAAGATTGCTGCATTCCTTGATGTACATAGACAGTTACGCTTACTATCTGACAGAACAAAAAGTAGCAGAAAACTGACCTCAGCTTTTTTGTAGCCTATGCAACAGGAAGGGAAGGAAAGCAATTTCCAAACAGACAACTCTCCAAATGGATAGGAAATTGCATACGTGTTCTGCTACTCCCTTCCATGGAAAACTCAATTCCACAGAACATACAAGGCCTCATTCCCACAAGGGCAACAGCCACTACCACAGCCTTCCTGTACGAGGTGTGGCAAACAAAGGGCATTATTGAGTATGGCGCTACTTGACCTCCTCGCATACATTTGCAAGCAAGCAGCCAGTAATCCTACCATCGTACTCCAGATCCCAGCAGGGTTTGCCACTGCTGTGCTGCAAGGATCCCTAACTACACCATAATCTAATTTTTTCCTCCTCCCTTAGGGGTTGGCTATGGTATTCTACCTTAGTTAGTTAGTGACTGCAGATGCATCCATGAAGGGACATAGTACAGTTTTGTAACCTGGCCTATAAATGTAGATGTGTCCGAACTGATAGCATCTGGCAGTCAGGGATTACCTCTCCCGCCTTCCCCTCTGTGGTACTCCTAGGTATTTACTCCTCCTAATAGCTAAAGCTAGTGGGGGAGTCTCTATGGTGTATTTGTTTGTATATATGTACATACATGCTTATTTTCTGAGTTTGCCTTTCTATCCTTTTTGGAAACATTGGCATTTATCCAAAATTTAGCCTCCTCCAGGAAGGGCAACTGGCATCTGGGGCAAGAAACACCAAGAAAATGGCGCCGGGCTGATGCTTTTTATACCTGGAGACTCAAAGCAGAGATGACGCTCGGGTGAAGCGGCGATGATCAGTCGGCTTCGACCCCGACTCTTGGAATCCTGTCGCACTGCAGGGTTGCCTGGACGACAGCAGGACAAATCCCAGTTGTTATGACTCGCAGATGCCATCCAGTTCCGGACATCTACATTTATGGTAGGTAATACAAACTGTACTTTCTTGAGGTCTGTGCTTGCAGACGCCACATTTAAGTGCCCCTGCTTATGGCCCTATGTGTGAAGTCCCATTTAACTACAGCAGCCAAGCTGGAAAGCTTTTGTATAGGAGCTGATTTATAATGCTCTTGATGGCGCAGAACTCACGCCAAGAATGCTAAGCAACATGGAAGAGAAGGGCATCTATGGTTATGGTATTATTTTACACAACTATTCTTGTCTTTAAGCTAGCTACAGAATTTTCCTCTTTAATGGAATGTGTTAGATTAAGGCCAGGTCTGAAAACCAAGCAAGCGCCATGTTACTAAGGCTACATGTGTAAAGCACGGTTACGAGGGTTTTGTATTAAATATCCTTCGGATACAGTTAGGAAGTCGGTCAATTTGACCTTGATATACAGAAAAAGATTAAGGTACAATGCAGGCACTCTAGTCCTAGTACAAAAGATGGGTCAAATAACAGGACTGTTGCTTACATCATTCAGGGCAGTCAGAAGATATGTGCAGAAACTTTGGATATATTTAGCAGTACTTTTATCAGCACCGTTAATGAAAACAGTATTTGGATATTGGTAAAAATCTAATAAAGCCTTATTAAATTAACTGGTGAAAGGTTTGGAGAATTCATTCCAAAAAGTACAGAAAAACTTGGCCCAAAAAGGGAGAGACTGGCAATCGTCTGAGTTAACGAAGTTTGGGTAACTAACAGATAGACTTTTGTTTCAGTGTCATTTCAGTTGCTTTCCAGTTAATTCCAGTATACACTTCTATCCGTTCTTCACAAACCCTCAACTTTGTGCTGGAAAATCTAAGCCCCCCCCCTTTCCTCAATTTCCCCAAAAACCCCCCC
>NW_025055769.1:0-8037 GCF_019279795.1 Protopterus annectens
CAATGATGTCCATGATGAACCTAATAATTATGGGAGACTTCAACTTCAGTCTATTACTCAGCAATAACCTATACATTATGATTGTCTAGTAGACAATGGCATAACCCAATTCATCACAGAGCCAATAAGATCCAGTGTTAAACGTAGCATGTATTCCCTCCTCAACCTAGTTATTACTAACATTCCGTACCAAACTTCATACATTATCATGATTTGTCATCACTAAATGACCACTGTCCATAATGCTCACAACCCAGAACCACACTACCCATCAATCTCCAAATTTAGAGGAATGAGTCTTGGTTTTACTTGGGATGGCACGATCCATGCATTCCTGAAGGTACTCATAGAGTGCAATTGTATAGGATTTTGCGGTTTGGGTAGCATTTTCCATATGCTCGGGGGCTTTGAAATTTTCCACCTCAGTCTTGAGGGGTGTGAAGTTTGCTTTTGAGAAATTTTTCACAGTGGTTTCCTTGGCTGGGTGTGGGGTCGGGATATGGATGTCCATTGTGATTAGTTTATTTTCTGATCTTACCAACAAGGAGTTTACCTCTGGTATGGAGCATTTGGCCCCCATGTTGGTGATGACCAAGTCCAATATGTTGTCCCCTCTTGTGGGAGTGGTGACCAGTTGTTCCAAGGCATTTGAGTTTATAAACTCAAGGAACCATAGGGAAAAGCAGTTGGGGCTTGAACAGTTTTCCCAGTCGAAGTTTGGGAAGTTGAAGTCACCCAATATCATGGTGTCTGGTGAGACCTTCATATTTTCCAGTGTTATCAGGAATACGGAGTGGTGGTCCTGAGTCTGGGTAGGTGATCTGTAGCAGGCTACAAACTGAAAAGCAGTTTTACCTACTGTTAGTTGCACATGGATGGTCTCCTCTGCCTCATGCAATGACACTAACCTGGAGGTGTGAGTATCCTTGATGAAGAAGGATACTCCCCCATCTTTAATATTTCAGTCCGAGTTCTGGGGCAGAAAGGAGTGGTATGAGTTGTATCCTGCTAATGCTGGGGTGCTCTCTGGAGCCTTGAACCAGGTTTCTGTTACTGCACAGATATCGATTTTCTCCATACTGAGGAGTGCCTCGAGTGCATGCATCTTGAGGTTTAGACTTCTGGCGTTGAGTAGCATTACCCTTAGTTTTTGTTTCTGGTATTGTCTATGGAGGTGGTTTTGTCTTCTGAGCCTTGCCTAAAAAAGGCTCTATGGGGTGACAAGAGCCTTTGCCAGTATTCAAAAGCCCAAGGGTGACAGGTGCAAGCCGTCCCTGGTGAAGCAGCGTGGCTTGTTGAGCATGTCATCCCAGGCTGACAGATACTGGATCCCCTTTGAATGACACCAATAGTTTAGCCAGTTGTTAAAATTGATCATTTTGTCTTTATACTGTGGCATCATTCTTGGTGAGGGTAAGATGCTACTCAGGGTCAGGGTCATACTGGCCTGGGCTACATGATCAGAGAGCTCCTCTATGTCTCTTTTCATGTAGTCCAGGGAGGTACGTCTCAGGTCATACACACCAACATGGACAATGACAGAATCATATTTGTACCTGCTGTGGAGTGACCTGAGTGCTTGTGTTATGTGGCGGATCCTGGCCCCCGACAGGCAGCTTACAGTGACCTTCTCCTTGTTCAGTCTGGTGAGTGAGACATCAGTGTGCCTGACAATAGAGTCTCCAATTACTACTGTGTTATTTAGCCTTAGGGGCTGTGACTGTGTGGCACACTGACTTTGTGAAGTATGTGTTACATGGATGTTGTTGTGTGGTAGTGGTTGCTTGGATGTCTGCTTTGGAGGTCTCTGCTTTTTGGCAGATTTTTATTTAGAGCCTCCACATATGTTTTTGTGAGTTTGTGTTTTATTTTCAGTAGGACCTGTTGTATTAGAGGAAAGGGAGGGAAGGTGTAGAGGAACATTCCCTTCCATGGAAAGCTGAAGGCATTCACTCTCCAGGCTAGTGGAGTGGGATCCCTGGAGCAAAATCTGTTTAATTATCTGTTTTGGGGGGAGGCAAACAGATCCACGTGAGGTGTGCCCCATCCATTCGTGCTGAGGGGATGATGTTCTGCTGAGTAAGTCTGCTTCTTTGTTTTCCTGAGAGGGGATGTAAGAAGCCTGCAGAAAAAGAGTGTGGCTGGTTGCTATTTCCCAGATTTGCAGGGTTATTCGGCATAACCGGTATGCCTCTGCTGCTCCTTGTTTGTTGAGGTACTACATGACAGATGTGTTGTCTGTCAGAATGTGTAGCAGGCCTGGTTTCATGATAGAAAGAAAAGCTTTGAGAGCCAGTAGTTCTGCTGTCATTTCCTTGAGATTGATGTGTTGCTTCTGAAGTGCCAAGTCCCAACACTGTTGTACCCTGAAGTCCTTGAACTTTGCTCCCCTCCCTAGATCTGATGCATCTGTGTGCATGGATTGAGTGATGGGTGAAGTTGGAGTGGGATGCCCTGGTTCTGTGAGATCTGCTGAATCCACCACTTTAGTTCTGTTTTTAGGTAGGTCAGGAGGGGAATAAGTTTGTTTAAGAAATGATGGCTTTGAGACCATACATTTTTTAAGTACCATTGGAATTTTCTCATGTGCATCCTGGCTAAGGGGATCATGGGAATGGTTGCTGCCATAAGACCTAAGACTTGCAGAAATTGTCTTGCAGTTAGATAGAGATTCTGTAAGTAGGCCTCAAAATGGCTGGAGAGAGAGTGAACTTTGTCCAGTGGGAGAAAGGATCTCATCAAGTCTGTTCTTATCCTGCAGCCTAGGAAAACATTGTCCTGCTGAGGAAGAAGGGAGGACTTCTGGAGGTTGATAGTGAAGTCCAAGCTGTGGAGGACAGTCATTGTGAATTTGACATGTTTTTGTAGGGTGGATTCTGATTCTGCCAGAATGAGAATGTCGTCCAGGTAAGGGTAGATTTGGAGCCCCTCGGATCTGCAATGGACAATGGCTGGGGTCAGGCACTTGGTAAAATACTCTGGGAGCGGTAGACAAGCCATAGGGAAAGGCTGTAAACTGATAGTGTGAAGAGTGTCCAATGAAGTGCAGAAACCTCCTGTAAGAGGGCCTGATGGGGATGTGCAGGTAGGCATCCTTTAGATCCAGTTTGACCGCAAAGACCTTGGGTGGAATGAGGGGTAGCAAAGCTTGAAGGGAGTGCATCCTGAAGGAAGGAACCTTTAAGAACAGGTTTAGATAGGATAAGTCCATGATTGGTCTCCAAGGACCATCCTTTTTGGGGACTAGAAAAAGCCAGGAATAGAAGCCTTCTCCTTCCTGTCCTGAGGGAACTGGCTCTATGGTTCCTAGAGTCAGTGGTTCTTTCAATATGAGAGAGAATAAATGAAGCTGTTTTTTTGGAGGGAAGGGAATTCTTCTTGGTCTTGGTTTTGCCTTCCAGGATAGAAAATATCCTTTCTGGATAATGGAAAGGACCCAAGAATCTGAGGTGATTGTTTTCCTGAAGGGGAGGCATTGGGTAAGGCGGGTGGACAGAGGGAGCTGAGCTAGCCAGTTATGCTGTGGTGGAACCTCCTCTGACAGGAAAAGGCTGCTTGGAAGGTCCCTGGCAGTAAGATGGTCTGAGGTAAGGCAATGTCCTAGACCCTTTACGAGGTCTCAAGGAGGAAGGACGTGATGTAGATGGTGTCCTTCTTACAAAGGAAGTCTTAGCAGGGTAGTTCCTGTAGTATTTGTAGTCCTGTACTTCTGGAGCATTTCTCCCTGGGCCTCCGCTGAAAACAGGATCTGTGGAACCTAGTCGGACTTTCCCGGTCAACAAATGTTAAATAAATGTTAAATAAATAAAAATAAATAAAAATAAAAGTATTTGGGGAAGAGGGATACCAGCAAGTGCTTGATGTCCTGAAGCTCTATGCTTTTCTCTTGTAGAGTTTTGAAAAGTTCAGCTGAATTCTTTCTGAATAAAAGGTTGTGATCTACAGGAGCATCCATAATCTTGGATTTAAAGTCCTCTGGTAGAGGTTACAGGCGTAGCCAGGAATATCTACGTAAGGCAGATACGGATGCAACAGACCTGGCTGAAGCCTCTGCAGCATCATAACTACACTTGATAGAGTGTCTGGCTACCTGAGTAGCTAAAGTCAGTTTTGATGCTATATCATTTTTGATGGGGCAGTCAGGGATAGAAGCCAGCAAGGTGGATGCCTGGGAGACAAGATCTAAGGCATATTTTACCATGTGAGTTTGATAATTTATAGCCCTAAGGCTAAGGTAGAGGAGGTATACACTTTCTTACCCATTCTGTCCATGATCTTGCTGTCCTGGTCTGTAGGTAGAAGAGAAGCAGAAGGCAATTGTCTAGATTGTCTGTCGGGAGACACAGTAATGACTGTAGGGTCTGCCGTGGGAGGTTTCACTAGAAACTTCTGATCATCTGGAACTTTATAAAATCTATCCAGCCTCTTAGGGGCAGGAGGTTGAGAATCTGGATTTTTGGAGGCTGAATTAAAGGCATCCAGAAAGGCTGGTAACACTGGTGGAATAGCTGAGGGAGAGAGAGATTTTAAATGCAGAAGCTCAAAATATCTTTTCTAGGTGTCTGTCATTAAGGTAGTATCCCACTTAAAGTATTCTTTCATTTTTGTGATAGTTTCCCCAAAGGAAATATCCTCTGGAGGAGACTCACCCTCAATAGAGTCTTTGTCTGGGGTGTAATAGTCCACAGGAGAGGCAATTTGAGACACATAAGAAACAGATTCCTCAGAAGAGGAATATTATTGTTCAGGATCTTCTTCTTCTTCTCCCTGCAGAGTAGTGGTCAAAGGGAGGGAAGAAGCAGAGGCTGGGCTAGGGCTCAGCACAGGAATGCTGGTAGGTGCAGGGCCTGTAGGCCTATGAGCCGTAAAGACCTGCATCAAGGTCTGCCAAGCTGGCGTAGGACTGAAGTGTTAGTTTTTTTGTTTCTTTTTTGTTGTCATTGACTTAGGTGTTGGCCTAGCAACAGAGGCCTGAACTGGAGCAGAAGAAGTCTTGGATGGCCGACCAAGTACTGGTTCCCCCTCGACACCGCTAGAGGCTGGCGTCTGGGTCAGTTCCGGTGATGTGCACTCTGTAGCTGCAGAAATGGCCTCATCCAGAGGATCCACTGGGGCTAACGGAATTATCGTCTGTCCCTCGGCTCCTATATCGGTAGTTGGCGGGACGTCCAATGGTGGAGCCACAGCATGAGAAGGCCTGGACACCTTGGCCTTTTTTCTAGGTTGTTCGGATTGGGTGGCCGACTCGGGATCCATCCTGTTTGATTTTAAAGATACAAATTTAGAGCTGCCAGATAAGGTTTTAGGTATGAAAGACTGACAGATGGAGCAGGCCTTATGGTCATGCTCCTCACCTAGGCAAAATACGCACTTGTCGTGTGAGTCTTTATGCAGTATCTGACGCTCGCAATTACATTTGCTCTTTTTCTCAGACATCAGCTAAAACAGCAAAACCTACAGCAACCAAGCTTAAGTTTTAAGAAAATGAAAATCCCAACGGGGTACTTATCTTTTTGAAGTCTTTGGCTAAGGAGCGGAATGGTCGAAACATACATCGTCTGCGGCTGAAACGTTCTGAGGTCTGTGCATGCAAATGTCACATTTATGTTCCCTGGTTTATGGCCCTACGTGTGACGTCTCACACACCTACAGCAGCCAGGCTTAAGCTTTTGTATAGGAGCCAACGTCGGATCGCCTGAGGGCTGGAAATCCCACATTATGAATACTGCAACACAGGAATAGAAGGACATCATCTCCTTCCATGCTGACAAATATTGCACCCCCTTAGAATGACACCAGAAACTATGCCACTTATTAAACTCAGTTATCTTCTGATAGTACTGTGGCGTCATCCTTGAAGAAGGTACAATGCTGCTTAACTGTAGGCTCATACCAGCCTGGGGCACATATTCTGACAGTACCATCATGTCTGTCTTCATATAGTTTAGAGAGATATATCTCAGGTCATTTACACTCCCATGGACTATGACCAAGTCATACTGGTACTTGTGATCCAATGAACTGAGTGTGTGTAGCATGGTAGATCTTGGTCCCTGATAAGCAACTGACTGTGGCTTTCTCTTTACTCAGCTTGATCAGTCGGACATCAGGGTGTCTCACAATGGAATCTCCAATGACCAGAATGTTGGTTCTTGTGGTTACTTGCCTTATGGGCTTAGAAGTACAGGCTTTGTGTATGTGGCTGTAAGCGTTGATGTGGGTGTTGTTTTGGAAGAGTGCATCTGGGGCTGCTGTGAGCATTTGTCATGTGTGCTTTTGCCAAGGAGGTCTTTGGGATATAGATAGGTTACATTTAAATGACTCGGCATATGTGGGTCTATGTGTCTGCTGTGTGTGATGCGTGTAGCATGTGTACTTCTGACAACCTGATTGATATTAGGAGTGCTTTTTTCCTCCAGTGACATTTTGTAAATACATCTCTCACATTCCTTTTCAGTTTGTTTGTGAATTAGCTAGTTGCCAGTGAACATGAAGTAATTTCTACATTGCTCAGCGTGCCTTATCTACTGAACCAGCAACTGTGATAGAGTTGTTTGAGAATATAAAGAAAAGTCAGTTGTATCTGCTTCATAACTCTGGGGCAGTATTTATTACTGCCCAAACTCAGGGCTTAACCAGTGCCCTGTGCCAGTACCACAAGCCAGTGCCCCATCCCTTCAGATCTTCATGTGGAAAGAGAGAGAAAGAAAAAAAGGACTTCTATAAAACCTGCAGGATCCTTCCTGCAGACAGTACCCACTTCATGCCACTCCTACATCAAGCTCTTTAAGTGAAGATAAAAAAAAGCCCATTCCTTTTATTGCTAAACTAACCAGGTGGCCATATGCAGGACATGCCCCACTCCCTTCAGCCCCAGCCATTCAGGTCCTGTTTCTTTCCCTGGCCTCCAACCTTCAATCCTTCCTTACATTATAGCAAAAATAAATACACTAAAAAATATATATTTTTTTAAACTGCAGCAAACAGTTACTATAGATTATACCCTGCATGGAGTGCTAAGGAACTCAGGTTTTACTTAAAAAAAAGCTACAATGTATAGTGTAGGAAGCAATTGCTACAGTCAGACCACACCACAGAACTCAGGATTGACAGCAAATGCAATACTGGCTTTTAAAAGACGGTATTACAGTAAGAGTTATTGGGATGATGGATAGCCAGTCAGATCATGCCCAGTAACACTTTGCAGATGGGGAAGTAGCTCTTTTCACCCCACTCTACACTACTGCACAAACTATTTGTCCTTTGCACAACTATGTATTAGTGAAAATTCAAGGGCATCCTTGTGCCCATTCTGTGAGGATTCTGATACTTCAGGAGCCATTTCTCTGCTAAGTCACCTAACATATTGATCATATATGCCACAATTTCATCTGAGCCTGCTGCTTTCTCTAACTTGATTTTTCTGAGTTCTGTTCTTACTAGGTTCTTTTTCATAGTTCATACTTCATTTCATCATAGTCTGTGTGTTGGGCAGTTCTTCCATCTACCTTTGATTTTCTCTGATCGGATGAGTAGATTGTTGTTGACATCCCTTACAGATGTTGTCTGATGACTATCTTCTTTATCTTTCTATCAGGCCTTGCAACCTAATAGAGCTTCACTGAGCCATTTACTGATTTAAATTCCATCAGCTTATGGAATTTTCTCTCATTTCTTATTCTTTGCAATGCTCTTTTAGCCTTGTTGTTAGGCTATCAGTATTCCTTCATAGTCTGGTGCATGTTTTGTATCTACCATTCCTTACTGCCCTCCATTTTTTGGATAACTTCCAGGATTTCTGCATGCCATCCATTACCAGCTTTCCTTAAGCAGCTTGCTTCTATTCATGGCTCATCTGCTAATATGTGCTACTGTCTTCCACACAGGCTGTTATCAAGCACAGCTATTCCTCTTTGACTTCACCTATTTCCTCTCCTTCCTGAGATTCTGGAGCCCTGAGCATTTCCTTGAACCCTTGTACTTTCACTCCATTCATCTTGAACTCTTGTGCTTTTTTTCCAGTCAGCTCCTCAGGGC
>NW_025055770.1:0-2500 GCF_019279795.1 Protopterus annectens
GCACTAAACTTCCTCATTACTAGGTAAGGGTAAACAGGTTTTGTACATACTTTTCTCACTTGCTTAGAGTAATTTTGCTCTTGTACTCACTTTCCTCACTTATCTAGGTGAATGTAGTTCTATATACAGGCATGTCCAAGAGTCAACTGCCAGTGTTCTCACCTGTCTATCTGATGAATCTGGACATCTTGAGGCAATGTACACATTGCCTCATGTACACATTCAAGCTTCTCCACCTACCACCAAACACTACAACCTGTGAGAGATGCACTCGTCTAGCCAAACTGGAGGTAAAGGTCTCTCCAACCAAGCCTGACCCTGACTGTCATGTGGAGAAGGTACACATTCGCACAACACCACACTCATCACATAAATCTCACTGAATCTACCCCACCATTAACTGGGAAAACTACTCATGTACCAACACATTAGCGCAATAGTTTCTGGAATTCATAAACACCAATGCCCTGACTCAACATATTCACACACTCACCAGGGGCAACAATATCCTAGACCTAGGCATTACCAACATGAGTGACTGGTGCTCCACACGTGAAGCCAACTCCTCGTTGGTCCGATCAGACCATGTGCTGAACACCATTGATATCCACATCCCGCACCCACCCCCCATTAAGGGAACCACAGTATAATATGTCTACAAGGCCAACTATATACTTCTTAAGACAGACGTAGTGGACGTCATGACACCCATGCAGATGGACAGTACTGTTACAACTGCTGAATCCTACATAAATGCACTCTATAAGCACTTACATGAGTGCATGGCTTGTGCTATCCCAAACAGAACCAAGACGCTATACTCCTAATTAACTAAACCAATCTGGTGGTCCCCTGCCATAAACATATTGAACTACAGGAGGAAGACACTGTTGCAAACGAGAGTACAATACCATGTGTGGAGTAGCTCCCTTGCCAGCCTCAGTAAGAAGGTGAGATCCCTTATAAGATCCTCCAAAGCTAGCTACAAAAACTAAAACGCAACTAATACCAACAACCACAAAGCATTCTATAGCTATGTCACATATCTCAATGTCAACAACCAGGTCTTCTCTGAGTTACAGCACAAAGGCACGAACATTACAGAAACAATTGATATTAGCAACATCCTGGCAGATCCCTCTCAAAGCTGCACACTCTAAAGGCGATATCACAGCATCCAGGGGACCGGACAACATCCCAGGCTGTGTTTTACATGAACTTCAGATCGTACTGTCTCCCCACCTATGCACCATGTTCAATAATAGCCTCACACCGGGCATACTGCCCCCTGAATGGCGCACAGCAACAGTTATCCCACTCCACAAAGATGGCACCACAATGGACCATGGGACCTATTTCCCTATAGGCCTGACTAGCCTGGTCTGCAAGGCTATGGTGCACATCATGGATCAGTGTCACAGAGACATTGGGTACCTCTAAACCTTTGACCCCTCCCTGTTTGGCATTGTTAAGGATGGACCATGCCTGCTAAACCTGGTGGACTTCTTGGGGGCAATTGCAAGGCATTAGATGAGGTAAGAAGTCCACACAGCCTACCTAGATCTCTCATAGGCTTTCAACACCATTCCTTCTTCTGGTATTATCAACATACCCATCCGCCTGAACATTAACACCTACATCATGTGATGGTTTTACCAAAGTGGCTCGGACAGAACCCACACAGTGGAGTTGCATACCTAGGTATGACTGTATGCAGTTACAAGTGGTGTCCCCAGGGCTCTCAGTCCACGGACCTCATATTTCAGTATATACTTCTCTGATGTACAGACAAGCATGGGAGGGCTTTGTGGCTGAAAAGGGTTTTGCAAACTGACTACTGCATTAAGTTATAATTGTTTCCCCAGCTGTTACCAGACACCCTCTGGAAGGGTCGCACTGGGGAGGCGGATACCTGGTGTTTAATAATATCATGGCGTCAAGCTGAATGCCTAAAATTGCATAGTCATCCCCTTTGGATATAACTACTTACCCATGGACTACTACATAGGTGCTAGTCCCCTACATACCAGAGAAAAAGGTAATAAAGGGATCTGGGAACCCCAGTAGATGGCAATCTCTCGCTTGATACCCATAATGACAAGGTGGTTTGAGAATATCCTTCTACATGGCCCCCCTAATCTCCTAATCAGGGTTTCGCATCCAGATCAGAGGGGCCATTGTGACTCTACACATGACATATTAGACCCATTAAAGGATACAACACCCCATTTGGGATATACCTTACAAGACAACTGCAACAGCTTGGAAGACCACACCAGTACCACACCAAGAGGATTACTGACCTCAAACAGATGACCTATGCAGCCCAACCTAAGAAACTCCAGCTGTACTCAGTTGCATTACCGCATAATCACAGGTGATCTCTGCTTGACATACAAGGCCCATGTCCAACCTTGTATTGCTGGTTATGCTCCACCTAAACAGAAGCCCCTGAGAGCCACATGCTCTAGGGATATACACCTAAACACAACAATGAGTA
>NW_025055771.1:0-7567 GCF_019279795.1 Protopterus annectens
ATGAAAACCCTTAAAACATCTTAAAGGCCAACCTTTGGGAACACTTTATTCCTCTCTTAAGAGTCCATTTGCATTGGCATTGCCGACATCACTATGGTGCTACACTATCATGTCATATGCTTGCAACCCTATGCTCCATCTTAGTAACTTGGCATTTTGCTGGCTGGCTCTATGTAACCATAGATCCCCCTTAGACGTCTCCTGCCACCCACTGCAAATACTCAATACCAAGCCTCTCTATCAGGGTAAAGATTTATCATGTTGACATAGCACAATATGTGCTTTTACCTTGTGCCTAGCAGGTTTACCATGTAATTAAAATCACTAACCTTTCTTACTACTTTAAAGGGTCCCTTCCAAGCTGCATGCAGCTTATTGTGTCTGACAGGAATGAGAAACATAACCTGCTGTCCCACAGCATACGCTTTGGCTCAAATATTTCTATCATACCAGACCTTTATTTGCAGTCGGGCTACTGCCAGGTTCTCCTGGGCCAAGCCCATAAGCTCCCTAAGCCTGTCCAGAGGTTCAGAAAGTACAGTTTTGTACCTACCATAAATGTAGATGTCCGATAGGTATGCATCTGCAGTCATAACATATGGGTTGTCCTGCCTCAGGCAGCCCTTCGGTCGGCCGGATTCCAAAGTCTGGGTCTGGCCTCGGCTGATGTCACACTTTCCCGCGTCAGAGCGCCTGGGGTATAAAGCATCAGCCGACGCCATCTTCCTCAGTTTTTCTTGCCCCAGATGCCAGGTGCCCTCTAGGAAGGCTAAATTTGGATAAATGCAAAAATTGCAAACTAATGCAAAATATATACAAAATTATATATATATATATATATATATATATATATATACATATATATATACAAACAAATACACCATAACTGATTCCCCCAGCTAGCTAATGAAGGGGTAAGCACCCTAGGAATACCACAGAGGGGAAGGAGGGAGGGTAAACCTGACTGCAGATGCATCCCCTATCGGACATCTACATTTATGGTAGGTACAAAACTGTACTATGTCCTTCAAGGATGCATCTGCAGTCATAACATATGGGTAGAATACCATAGCCAATCTGGGGGTGGAGGTACTAAGAAAATGATGGTGTAGTTAAGAGACCCTGCAGGACTGCTGTAGCAAAACCTGCTCTGGATCTGGAGTATAAGGGTAAATTGTAATGCTTGGCAAATGTATGCACGGAGCTCCATGTAGCAGCTTCTAAAATGTCCTTGGTAGCCACCCTCTTAGGAAGGCTGTAGTGGTGGCTGTGGCTCTCGTGGAATGAGGCCTAATATTCACAGGAACAGCAATTTCCTATCCATTTTGAGATTGTCTGTTTGGAAATTGCTTTTCCTTGTGTCCCAGCAGCATATGCTACAAACAGTTGGTCAGTCTTTCTGTAACTTTTAGTTCTGTCCAAATAGTAGCGAATTGTCTGTGGATATCCAGGTGTGTAGAAGTTTCTCCCCTTTATTTTGTGGATTTGGGAAGAATGTAGGCAAATGAATAGCTTGGTTCAAGGATACCCTAGATACCACCTTTGGCATAAAAGTTGGGTTGGTTCTTAATGAAACTCTGTCCTGATGAAAATAAGAAATGGCTGGACTGCCATTAAAGCTTGTAACTCAGATACTCTTCTTGCTGAAGTTATGGCCAGAAGGAATGCAGTTTTCCAAGGGTAGAAACTTTTGATCTGCCGATGCTGCTGGTTCAAAGGAGGAAGTGTTAGTTTTTCCAGCACAAAGTTAAGGTCCCAAGTAGGTAAAGGTGGTCTCCTTGGAGGATTGATGTTTTTGATTCCTCTGAGAAATTGTCTTAAGAGAGGATGAGAAGACAAGAGGATTTACATTGTATTCTGCTGAAATTGCTGAGGCATGTATTTTAATGGAAGAATAAGACAGGCCATTGTGGAACAATTCTGCTAAGTATTCCAGTATATGTGACATGTTCATCACTGTCACATCAAGGCCTTTTGTGTTCCAAATGAGAAATCTTTTCCATTTTGCTGAGTATGCCTTCCTTGTGGAAGGTGAGCTTCCATAATAATGTCCTTTACCCTCTGGGATAAGCTGTCCTGGGAAGGAGTCATGGTATTCTCCAGGCAGTTAGCTGCAAGGTTTTAGGTTGGGATGCAGGATCTTGTAATTGTTCTGTCAGAAGAAGAGGCCATAGGGAGAGGCCATGGTTTCTGTGATAAGCTCTTCAACAGTGGGTACCAATGCTGCCTTGGCCAGTCTGGAGCTATCAGAATCACTTTGGCTGTTCTGCCCTGATCTTCAGTAAAACCTTGGACATTAATGGAAGGTGGGAAAGCATAGTCTTTTCGAGCTTTCCAGCTGAAAAAGAGAGTCCACCTTCCATGCTTGTGGGTGGTATGTCCTTGTGCAGAATTTTCAGTTGATGATTGTGGGGTGAGGCGAACAGATCTATCTCGGCCTTCCCCATGTCTGTGTTATGAGTAAGAAGATGTCTGGGTGCAGCATCCATTCGTGTGCATCCATGGTAGTTCTGCTTAAGCTGTCTGCCAGAGTATTGTCTTTCCCCGGCACGAACTGGGCCTGTAGTTGTATACTGAGTTTCAAACAAAGATTTCCCCTAGATTCATGCCAGTCTGCATAGAGGGGAGGAATGGGGCCTCCTTGCTTGTTTATGTACCACATAACTGTGGTGTTGTCTGTCCTTATTAGCAGGTGGCCTTGTTGAAGGAAAGGTTTGAAAACCTCGATTGCATGTATCACTGCCAGCATTTCCTTTTGGTTTATGTGCATTTGCAGTTGTCCTTGAGACCATAGCCCTTGGATACATTTGTCCTCCATGTGTGCTCCCAACCTCGTCTGAAGCGTCCGTGGTGATGGTTTGGTTTGCTTTTGGTTTGAAGAAAGGCAACCCTCTGTTGGTCTGGCAGGCTGAGCCCACCACAGGAATTCCTTTTGAAGGCATGGAATGATTGGAATCAGAGTTTCTAAGCTGTGACTGTGCTGAGTCCATACACTCCTTAGGTACCATTGTAATTTCTCATATGTAGCCTGGCTTGTGGAATCAGTATTATGCAGGATGCCATGTAACCCAGGGCCTGCAGGATTTTCCTTGCAGTTAGCTGAGTTTGTCTTGTCAGATTCTTGAAGTAATCTGGAAGTTGTTTCTGTTTTTCTTCTGTGAGAAAGGCCATTTAGGTGGTTGTATCCAGATCTGCACCCAAAAAGGTTATCCTTTGGGATGGCACAAGTCTTGATTTTTGGATGTTGACTGTGTATCCCAAGGCCTGTAGTAGCTGGATGGCATAGTCCAAGTCATTTAACAATTTTGTCTTGCTGTCCGCTTGTATCAGGCAGTCGTCCAGATATGGGTAGATTTGAATCCCCTGAAGTCTGCAGTGTGCAATTACTGATGCCAGGCATTTCATGAATACTCTGGGTGCAGTAGATAAGCCAAAGGGCAATGCTGAGAATTGATAATGCTCTGATCCTGCAAGAAATCTGAGGTGTCTTCTGCAACTTTGTCGAATAGGGACATGCAGGTATGCCTCCTTGAGATCTAGAGTCACCAGCCAAGACTCCTTGCCCAGCATGGGAAGAAGCTGCTGTAGGGTCAGCATCTTGAATTTCGGCACAATGAGGTAAGTGTTCAGTGCGGACAGATCGAGAATAGGCCTCCATTGATTTTCTTTTCTTGGAACAAGGAATAGTCTGAATAAAACCTTGGCCTTGTTCTGAGAGGAACCTTTCTATGGCTTTCATTTGTAGTAATTTGGTGATTTGCTTCAAAGCCTCTGCCCTCTGATTTGGTGGCAGGTTTGGCATTCCTTTTCTTTTGGCAATGTGGGAAATGGAACCTGTATCCTTTGTCTATTATTTGCAGTGTCCATTTTCCCTTGTAATGTAATGCCAATTTTCTGAGAATAAAAAAAGCTTTCGCCCAAGGTGCTTCTAATTGAGCCCTGGTTGGAGTAAAAAAATAAGTCATTGTGTTTGTCCTGGTGTAGCAGTTGTTGTTGTTGTTCCTGCACTACCTCTCTGGTTGGGTGGCTGCCACTGACGCCTCTGTAGGGCCTCTAGCTTGCCCCCTACCTCTGGCGCCTGTTCCTGCCTCTCTGTGATCTGTCTGAGTCTGGAAAGGACCAATTCTTAGTAGGCCAATTTCTGCTGAATCTCGGTGGTTGTACCTTTCAGAAAGTCCTTGACTGTTTGCACAGATTTTGCCTTTTCTTCAAACTTCTTTAAGACCTCCTGAGCAGTGGAACCAAATAATTTTTTTTTTTCCATTGGAGCATCCAGGAGCTTAGCTTTAACATGGTCTGAGATTGTTCCTTCAACCAGGCATGCCTTGTATAACTGCCCCTGTCATTGCTGACCTACATGAAGCTTCCAGTGCATCATAGCCACATTGCAGAAATGGTTGCTAACCTGCTGTGAGTTATGTACCAGATCCTGAAGAGATTTACGGTCAAGGGGGTTTAGAGGAGAAAGTTTCTTATACAATTCATCTAACAAATACTCTTGGTACTGAATCATATGGAATTGACAATTTAATGCCCTCATAGAAAGAGTTGCAGAAGTATAAACTTTCTTTCCCCATTTTCTAAAGCTCTAGATTTCCCCTTTTAGAGGTAAAGGATTTTTAGCAGTGGCAGCTGCAACCCCTTTAGGGCCCTGGAAATGGGTTTTTGGATCTGCAGTGTGGGCCTTGTACAGGTGAAAATGAGAATCCGGGGCCCTGTAGTACCTATCAGGTTTGGCAGGAGCCGGAGGGAGAATCAGGGGCTGTACTAGCATCAGAGTACACATCATCAACAACATTCAAAACAGGAGGTATAGCCAAAGGCCTATGCTGAGGTAAATGTAAAAGGTCCTTAATCTTTTCTGGAATCAGAAAATTCCTGGCCCTGCCATTGAAATGCTCTCTCATAGAATGCAGTGTCTCACCAAAGAAAACTCTTCAGGAGGGGAGGCAAGGAATAGATTCTTCAGCATCAGAATCCTGGGAATAAGCCTCCTGCTGGTGTCTGACAACACAGATTCATCCGAGACTCATCTGAAGAGTGGGGGACAGAGGGCTCAACCCTGGGCCATTGGTCTGGAGGTGGAAGAGAGCCCCTGTCTGGGTGAGGTTGAGAACCTCTAATTAAGGAGATAAGGTCCTCTGCTAGGCTCAGAATGTGAGTGCTGGTAGAAGGCCTCTGAGAGGTAGACTTGGGAGGCAAAGCTTTGGCAAGTTTGGCAGCTTTAGCCCTAGAGAAGGCCTTAATGGACATGGATGCAGGGGGTCTGGCTGCACCACGTGCAGGGGTGGACTTGTCTAAAGGAATGGTGTCGGACATGTCCTGGTCACCGGTTTCCGTAGGTAGTTCAAAAACCGACTCGGCCGGAGCCTCCAAGGCCGAGGTAGTCGGTTGTAAGGTTTCGGCAACAGGAAGCACAGAGGACTCGGTTTCAGCTGAAACCGAGACACTCGCGGTAGGCCTGACCGAGGTTTCAGCCAAACCGCGCCACGAGGTCGGTCCTTGTCCTTCCGCTTTTTAACTACATGTGAAGTCGAGTCTCCGACGGCATTATATACGCAGTTAGCCCCAAAATATTCCTCTGCAAACTCCGACCGCGCTAAGCGTCGGTTGAAGGAAGCACAGGCAGAGCAGGCTGAGACGTCGTGGTCTGGGCCTAAGCAAGGGAGACAGTAAGAGTGGAAATCCTTATGAGGTATTTGTTTCCCACAAGTTAAACAATTATTTACTTTATCTGACATCGGCTGAGGCAAGAAAGAGTCCCCAATGGGGTACTTAGCTTTTTCGTAGTCTTCGGTAGCTGAATCAAAGGAGCTGGCTGACCGGCACTTGCGAACTGCTTCTGCTTCGGGCACCGCGTGGCAAGAAAGACTGGGGAAGATGGCGTCGGCTGATGCTTTTATACCCCAGATGCTCTGACGTCGGGGAAAGTGTGACATCAGCCGAGGCCAGACCCAGACTTTGGAATCCGGCCGACCGAAGGGCTGCCTGAGGCAGGACAACCCATATGTTATGACTGCAGATGCATCCTTGAAGGACATCATATGCCACAACAGACTGCTTGTGGGATTCACACTCACCTTCCCACTCATCATGAATCAAATCTAAAGGCCCCCTCACCCTATGCCCATACAGCAACTCAAAGGGTGAAAAACCTGTGGATTCCTGGAGTGCCTCTCTGTATGAAACAACAGATGGGGCAAATATTTGTCCCACTCTCTCTTAAACTGGTCTGCAAATGCCTGTGACGTGGTCTTTAGTGTAGAGTTAGACCTCTCCATAAGACCATTAGTCTGTGGGCCGTGATGTCTTATAGGTTCATAGGTTCATAGATAGGTTAGGCTATCTGCCCAAGGGCCTACATAAGCCTATCCAACAAGGTTCCTTGGCTTACGCCACCCAAGAAAGTTATTTTCCTGTGCCACTGTCGAGCAGAGACACAGAAGTGATTCCCGGGGTATATTTCCTATTTCCCATCCACCCATCAAGCTTTTTCTTGAAGAGTGCTAATGAAGAACTTTGCTTGACATAGATGGGTAGCCTCTTCCAGAGTATGGGAAGTCTCTGGGACAGGAATCTATCCTCCAGTATGTCCTGTTTATTGTGGTGACAAGGTTTAGGTCATAGCGCATGTAGCTTGGAGGGATTGGGATTTCTTTAGGTGCTTCACTCCACAGTACTTCCACAGACAAGCCAGTAGGTGTGACATGAAATTGTCATCTCTATCAGTCAATATTTCTCTTGGGAAACCTACCCTGCTGAAAATCTCTAACAAAGCATTTGCCACCTTTTCTGCCTGGATGGAGGACAGAGCCACCGCTTCATGGTATGTATCAGCATAATCTACTACCATCAGGATATACTTCTTCCCTGTGGAAGTTGGGGTACTCAGATGCCTCACAATATCCATAGCTACCCTCTGAAATAGGTTCATAGGTTCATAGGTTCATACTAGGCTATCTGCCCGAGGCATTTACAAGCCTAGCCCATCGTTTTGTGGCTTACGCCACCCCTTTAGTATGGGGAACTATACCCATTATTTTGCTGTGCCTCTGTCGAGCAGTGACACTGAGGTTATCCCTGGGGTATATCTGTGATCTCCCATCCATTGGTCAAGATTTCTCTTGAACAAGGCCAGCGAGGTGCTCTGCCTCACATGTACCGGGATTTTGTTCCACAGCATAGGGAGTCTTTGGGTGATGAATCTATTCCTCCGGCACATCCTATTAATAGACGTGTCGAGGTTTAAGTCTCCCGCCCTTGTGGCTCTGATGGATCTAGATTTTTTGAGGTGAAGCATATTCATCAAATCTGGGTTTGACATGGCCTTGTATGTTAGGCAAAGGTCACCTCTGAGCAAGTGGACTGAATAGAGCTGGAGTTCTTTCAGTCGGGCAGCATAGGACAGATTTTGAGACCCTTTATCCTTTTGGTGAGGAACTTTGTGGCCTCCAGCTGCTGCAAGTGTCGGGTCAGATACATTCCGAATGGGGCATTGTACTCAATCATTGGCTGATGAGTGATGAGTAAAGGGAGACTATGACCTCCCTTGATCTAGATGAGAATC
>NW_025055772.1:0-7594 GCF_019279795.1 Protopterus annectens
AGTGGTCCTCCACAAAGGTGGTGCCACAACGGACCCCAGAAACTATTGCACTATAAGCCTGACCAGTCTGGTCTGCAAAGCTATGGAGCGTATCATCATGGAACTCATAAACAAAGACATTGGGAACCTCCAGACACTGGATCCATCCCAATTCAGCTTTGTTAAGGGCAGATCTTGCCTTTTGAACCTGGTCGACTTCTTTGAAACAGTTACCAGGGCCATAGATGAAGGGAAGGTAGTCCACACAGCCTACCTGGACCTCGCGAAAGCCTTCGACACAATACCCCACTCGGGCATCATAAATAAGCTCACCAGCTTAAATATCAACCCCTATGTCACAAGATGGGTTGCAAACTGGCTCAGGGATAGAACCCACATGGTCAGAATTGCAGGGGCCATGTCAGACACTAAACCAGTTACAAGTAGCATCCCACAAGGCTCAGTCCTGGGACCTCTCTTGTTCGGTATATACTTCTCTGAGGTACAGGCTAACATGAGAGGACTATGGCTGACCAAGTTTGCAGATGACTGCAAACTGGGTGCCATAATCGACTCACCGGCTGACACAAATATCCTCCAAAAGGGTCTCAAAGAGACGGATAACTGGTGCCAGAGCCATGGCCTATAAAGCTAAATGCCAAAAAGTGCATAGTCATCCACTTTGAGAAAAACAAAGTGCCCACAAATTACCACATAGGTGGTAATCCATTAAGTATGGAAGAAGTAATTAGGGATTTGGGGACCCAAGTAGATAGTAATCTCTCCATTGACAATCACATTGCCAAAGTGGTTAGAAAGACCTTCTATATAGCCCACCTTATCACGAAAGGGTTCATATCTAGATCAAGAAAGGTCATTGTGCCCCTCTACTCATCACTCATCAGGCCCATAATTGAGTACAATGCCCCATTTGGGATGTGCCTTACCCGGCACCTGCAGTAACTGGAGAGTCCCCAAAAGTACCTCACCAAGAGGATCAAAGGACTCATACAGATGCCCTATGCAGTTCGGCTAAAGAAACTCCAGCTCTACTCAGTTGCTTACTGCCTACTCAGAGGCGATCTATGCCTGATGTATAAAGCCATGTCCAACCCAGAATTAATGGACATCCTCCACCTCAGGAAATCCAAATCCCTTAGAGCTACATGCTCCAGGGACTTAAACCTCATCACAGAAATAAATAGGACATGCTGGAGGGGCAGATTCATATCCCAGAGGCTCCCCTCACTCTGGAACAAAATCCCAATCCATGTTAGACAGAGCCCCTCACTAACCCTCTTCAAGAGAAATCTTGACGAGTTCATAGGTTCATAGGTTCATAGGTTCATACTAGGCTATCTGCCCGATGGCATTTACAAGCCTAGCCCATCATTTTGTGGCTTACGCCACCCCTTTAGTATGGGGAACTATACCCATTATTTTGCTGTGCCTCTGTCGAGCAGTGACACTGAGGTAATCCCTGGGGTATATCTGCGATCTCCCATCCATTGGTCAAGATTTCTCTTGAACAAGGCCAGCGAGGTGCTCTGCCTCACATGTACCGGGATTTTGTTCCACAGCATAGGGAGTCTTTGGGTGATGAATCTATCCCTCCAGCACGTCCTATTAATAGCCGTGTCGAAGTTTAAGTCTCCCGCCCTGGTGGCTCTGATGGATCTAGATTTTTTGAGGTGAAGCATATTCATCAAATCTGGGTTTGACATGGCCTTGTATGTTAGGCAAAGGTCACCTCTGAGAAAGGGTGGCGACTGAATAGAGCTGGAGTTCTTTCAGTCGGGCAGCATAGGATAGATTTTTGAGACCCTTTATCCTTTTGGTGAGGAACTTTGTGGCCTCTCCAGCTGCTGCAAGTGTCGGGTCAGATACATTCAATGGGGCATTGTACTCAATCATTGGTCTGATGAGTGATGAGTAAAGGGAGACTATGACCTCCCTTGATCTAGATGAGAATCCCTTCATGATAAGGTGGGCAATGTAGAAGGTCTTCCTAACTACTTTAGCTACATGGGTGTCGAATGACAGACTACTATCAACCTGGGTCCCCAGGTCCCTGATAACTTCTTCTGTGCTCAGTGGATTGCCACCTATTTGGTAGCTAGGGTAACCTTGTTTTCCCGAAGGGTATGACTATGCATTTTTGGCATTTAACTTTAGGCTGGCTCTGGCACCAGTTATCCGTTTCTGTGAGACCCTTCTGAAGGATATCTGTGTCAGATGTGTTTTCTACTATGGCGCCTAGTTTGCAGTCATCTGCAAACTTTGTCAGCCATAACCCTCCTGTGTTTGTTTGTACTTTGGAAAAGTAGATGCCAAACAAGAGTGGGCCCAGGACTGAGCCCTGTGGGACACCACTTGTGACAGGCTTTGAGTCTGACATGGCGCCAGCAACTCTGACCCTGTGGGTTCTGTCACTCAGCCAGTTTGCAACCCATCTTGTGATGTATGGGTTAACATTTAAGCTGATGAGTTTTCAATGATACCCAGTGGGGTATTGTATCAAGGCCTTAGCCAGATCGAGGTAGGCTGTATGGACTGCCTTTCCTCATCAATGGCTTTGGTGACTGTTTGAAAGTCAACCAAGTTTAAAAAGCGCCACCTTTGACAAAACGCCAAGCGGGTTACGGATCCAAAGTCTGCAAATTCCTATGTCTTTATTTATGAGGTCCATTATATGATCCTCTCCATGGCTTTGAAGATAAAAGGCTTGTCAAGCTAATGGGCGGCGTGTGTGTAATTTCCAGGGGTGGTGGAGGCACCGCCTTTGTGATGGGACCACAGTTGCAGTGCGCGCCACTCACAAATGCAGTATCCAGAGGTAAGACTTTGATTAAACAGCTGTTGTCCCTAGCTGTGGGTTTAATTCTCACATTGAGTTAGAGTGAGCACACAACAGGGGACACCATCAGGTCCCATGGATGCTGTGTTTTTTTAACTGAGCAGTTCCTTGGTGCTGGAGATGTTTGAGGCGCAATCATTTGGTATAGAGATATCTCTTTGGGAGAGTTTGCACTGTGTTCTGTCATGCAGCCAAGTATGGCAATGCTCTTGTAGGATCAATTCACATCATTTGAACTAGTTAGTTCTGAGCATATCTATGATTTCCTCCAGTTTCTAACATAACTAAAGAGGCCTTATGATTGTCTTTTGAGTCTTTGGCCTTTATTTTCTCAATTGCTTTGGATAGTTTATGAGGCTCTTAGTTTTTATAGTGATCTGGTGTCTTACCTTTGCAAGTTTTTGCTCTATATCTTGTGTTGTTAACTATCTCCTTTTGTTGTAAGAGTTTTGTTTATGGCTGGGGTCCACAGATTTCTGGGAAGCTTGCCTTTGTGGTACAAGAGTCTTTTACATTTTGCTTGGGATTGCCTTATCCATGCAGTCCTGCAAGGTGCTAGTAGAAGGCATTTGTGGTGATTCAAAGCGACAGTACTGTTGTTTTCGGCTGGCTCTAGAGGCTAAAGAGACCACACTAGCGTCTTTTGAAGTGTGAGTGGCTTTTATGAGAAGTTATCTTTACCATGGTCTTTTTCCCATTTCAGGTGGGGGTGGGATAGGAGAGAGGACCTCCAGCGAGGATTGGTTGTGATCTGATCTCACCAGTGAGGGGTATCGGTGTTGACAGGCCGTGCAGTGAGATCAAAGTGTATCTCCTCTTGTAGGGATGAGCCTAGTTGTTCCATGTGGCATTTGAGTTTATAGTTCAGGAAGACTTTTGGGCTGGGGTGTTTGGGCTTGGTAGTGTTCCCAGTCTGTCAGGAGTAATTGAGTCTCTAGTACAGTGGTGTTTGGTGATACGATTTATCCCTCTGAGTGTTTTCAGGAAGCCATGTACAGGGTTCTGAGTTTGCAGCGGTGGCGCCACAATTTTGCAGGCGATGCACTGTGGTTGCCTGGATGGTCTCCAATGCATGGGTAAATTTGCCACCAGTCTTGAGGTGGTGTCATGATGAATATGGATACCCCCCTCCTTTCTTAGTGTCTGGGATTTTTGGAGACCCAGAGCACTTTGTGATATGAGTAAAACCTGATAAGCTGGGGTGCTCTCAGGAGCCTTGAACTCTTCCAGGTTTCTGTCACAGCACAGACATCAGTGTTCTCCATACTGAGGAAGGAGCCTCGAGTGCGTGCATTTGAGATTTAGACTTCTACAGCATTGAGCAGCATTACCCTTGGTTTTTCCTTTTTTGTGTGTTCTGGGGTGGTAGGTTTAGAATTTGAGCCTTGCCTAAAAAAGGCGCACTATGAGGTGGCAGAGCGCTGCCAATATCCGGAATCAGGGTGACAGGTGCAACCATCCTTGCAAAGCAGGCGTGGCTTGTCCAGCATATCATCCAGGCAGACTGAACACTGGATCACTGACACAGTGTTGAAAGCCAATTGTTAAAGCTGATCATCTTATCTCTGTGTTGTGGCATCATTCTTGAGCAGAAGGTAGGATACTGCTCAAGGTCGGGTCATACCTGGGCTACATAATCAGAGCTCCTCAATGTCTCTTTTCATGCCGAATCGGTCCAAGGAGAATGCGTCTCAGGTCATTACACTGGCGTGGACAATGACTGGTCATATTTATGCGTGAGAACCTGAGTGCTTGCGCGTTATGTATGGCGGATTCTGGCGCCGACGGGCAGCTTGCAACCTTCTCCTTGCCTGCTCAGTCTGGTGGCGGGCGTCAGTGTGTCTGACTATGGGTCACCAATGACTAGTGTGTCTGTAGCATTGTGTTTGTGCCTTACAGGACTGTGACTGTTTGACACTCTGACTGTGAGATCTATTATTTGAGTGTTGTGTGTTCTGAGGTGAGAGCTGGTTGTTTAGATTGTCTGCCCTTTGGTGGCCTCTGCCTTTTGGTAGATTTTTGATCAGAGCCTCGGTATGTCATTTGTGTGTGTTTGTGTGTGTGATTTGAGGGTTGTAATGGTACTATGTGAGACTGGTCTATACTAATTATTGTGTAGTAACCTTCTCCTCCCTGACTGATCTTGCCAGTCCTATGTTGAGAGCTCAGCCTCAGTTTGTACATATAGTTGCATCTCTACTTGTATTTGTGTTTTTGTGGGAGGAGGAGGGTTGTCTGTGTTACATGGGGCAATTGTGGCATTGCCTCAATATTCTGAGATTCCTCAGCTGAGCGGAGAGGACACTAACAGCCAGTCCCTAGGCATGCTAGAGCGATGGACAAAACTTTAAAGAGATTCAGGGGCGTGGGTGACCGAGAAATGGGGGTTGCCTTTTGAGATTTATCTGTGACAAGGAGTGCCGTATCCATGGTGTAATAGTACTGTAGAGACAGAGTTCTGGGTTTAACAGATGAAGGTAATTGCGGGGTCAAGTAGGATGATCTCTTTGGTTATAGGATATGCTGATTGATCCAGTAGTATAGTTCGGGGAAGGTAGTTTTGAGGGAGGGAGTTGAAGGTGGACTTTAGGTGGCCGAATGGGTTTTGACCTGCTTAACTTGGCCCTGCCCTGGTGTGTGCAACAATCAGCTAAATCGCTGTCTTGTACTAAAGGTGCTTTATGTGAGGCTGGAAAAGACGGAAATGACCCAAAATTGCCAATAAACTGATTACCCGCATGACCCTCTCCCTCTGGGACAGAGCAGGCTCAGTACTCCTACTCCACTGAGTGAGTGAAACTACCCCTTGACCAAACAAGGAAAATGGAAAACGGGCCATGACAAAGCCCAGGGATCAGCAAAATTTGGTCTCTGGAACACTAGTTAGGAAAGTATGGAAACAAGGATATTTTTTGTTTTTTTAAGTTTTTTTAACAGAAAAGCAGAAAACACAAAAAACGCTATGATTTTCGATAAAATGCTATCAAAAGCTAGTACACTTGAGTGTATTAGCCTGTTGTTTAACTTTTAGGCAAAACTTAAACTAGCAAGTGCAGTAAACAGTTTTAGCTTATAAACACAGTGCAAACTTTGATAAAACAAGCAGAAACAGTAGTCGAAAGGCACAAAAAGTCGAAAAAGCCAAGAAAAATACTAAAAATGTGTAAAGGAAGTCTTTTCTGGTCTCTGGAGCTAGAGGAACACTGCTGGCCACCACGAGGAGCTGTGCTGAGTTCTCAAAAGCTGGAAAAGCCCAAAACTGCTTTAGAGCAGGGGGTGGAAAAGACAGGAAATGACCCAAAATGGCCAATAAACTACAAGTTACTGCCTTAAACCACTCCTCTGAGGACAAACAGGCAGCTCAGTACTCCCTACTCCCACTAGTGAGTAAAGAAACTACCCCTTGACCAAACAAGGAAAATGGAGAAAACAGGAACCAAGACAAAGCCCAGGGATCAGCAAAATCTGGTCTCTGGAACACTAGTTAGGAAAGTATGGAAAACAAGGATATTTTTTTTTGTTTTTTTTCAAGTTTTTTTTACAGAAAAGCAGAAAACACCATAATTCTATGATTTTCGACTAAATTCTATCAAAAGCTAGTACACTTGTGTGTATTAGCCTGTAGTTTAACTTTTAGGCAAAACTTAAACTAGCAAGTGCAGTAAACAGTTTTAGCTTATAAACACAGTAAAAACAGTGCAAACTTTGATAAAACAAGCAGAAACAGTAGTCGAAAGGCACAAAAAGTCGAAAAAGCCAAGAAAAATACTTAAAATCTGGAAAGGTAGTCTTTTCTGGTCTCTGCTGCTAGAGGAACACTGCTGGCCACCACGAGGAGCTGTGCTGTGTTCTCACTACCTGGAAAGGCCCGCCAAAACGTGCTTTATAGCAGGGGGCTGGAAAAGACAGGAAGTGACCCAAAATGGCCAATAAACTACAAGTTACTGCCTTAAACCACTCCTCTGAGGACAAACAGGCAGCTCAGTACTCCCTACTCACTGGGGAGTAAAGAAACTACCCTTTGACCAAACAAGGAAAATGGAGAAAACAGGAACCAAGACAAAGCCCAGGGATCAGCAAAATCTGGTCTCTGGAACACTAGTTAGGAAAGTATGGAAAGCAAGGATATTTTTTTTGTTTTTTTCAAGTTTTTTTTACAGAAAAGCAGAAAACACAATAAATGCTATGATTTTCGACTAAATGCTATCAAAAGCTAGTACACTTGAGTGTATTAGCCTGTAGTTTAAATTTTAGGCAAAACTTAAACTAGCAAGTGCAGTAAACAGTTTTAGCTTATAAACACAGTAAAAACAGTGCAAACTTTGATAAAACAAGCAGAAACAGTAGTCGAAAGGCACAAAAAGTCGAAAAAAGCCAAGAAAAATACTTAAAATCTGGAAAGGTAGTCTTTTTTGGTCTCCTTTTCTAGAGGAAACTGCTGGCCACCCCAGGAGCTGTGCTGAGCTCAATAAAAAAAACCAAAAAACTGCTTTATAGCAGGGGGTGGAAAAGACAGGAAGAAAATGGCCAATAAACTACAAGTTACTGCCTTAAACCATCCTCTGAGGACAAAAGGAGTGTTCCCCCTCCAGGGGTGAAAAACCCCTTCCAAACGGAAAAAAAGGGAAAAAAAAACCAAACAAACCCAAACGTTTTTGGGTTCTTTTTTTTAAAACAAAAAACCCCTTTTTAAAAAAAGGAAAATGGAAAAAAAGGAATTTTTTAAAAAAAAAAAATTTTAAAAAACAGAAAAAAAAG
>NW_025055773.1:0-8040 GCF_019279795.1 Protopterus annectens
AGGGACTCTGTAGGGCGTAAGTTTTGGCTTGTAGAAAGACGCATCCGGATGACATGTTTTCACTCGGACTGGAAGCAGTAAGCTGGAGATAGGAGTTCCACAACAACTGAAACTGTGGGATTTATAATGACTGAAAAGGGCTGACCGAGATAATGGTGATGTCACAGTGTGGGAGGGGATCAGCTGGAGAGGGAACTACTGTTTTAATCCTTATGAATGAGGCTAGGTACGTCAGCAAGGTAGAGACCAATTAGACCAGGAAATAATCACGATAGCAAAGAATGGGGGAAGGGCTTTCCAGCCCTACGCTTAGGGAAAAGGCAGAAATAAAACAAGTGACGTAACTTCTTAGGTGCTTTTTGTGGAATAAGGATGGCTGGGATCAGTTTATAGGGAATGAAGAAGACTTGTAGTTGAGTAAAATTGTGACTGAGCCCGGAGTGTTCCTTTAATTGAAAGGGGAAATTGAGTGTACACTCCAAACCTAGCCATGAGAAAGCTGCTTAAGACCTGTATTAGTAAGGTCACAATCCCACCAGCAGGGAAGGCAAGAGCTTGATCCTGGTAAAACTCTGGCAGAAGGACAAAGTATTAAAAAGTTGGAGACAGTACAGAAAGGTTTGTAGGGAAATAATTATTCAGTGTACACCAGGCATAATAGAAGCAGGTTTATTCCAGCAATCAGGGAATATTGAGAGGCAGGTGTGAGATTCAAGCTGCTATATTCATCTCCTTTCAGAATTTTTTTTCTGCACAATCAAACTCATTTTTTGATGCAGAACAGGCTAAGGAAGAGATGCAAAGGTTTGTCCAACAAAGAGAGATTACCCATCAAGTAGAAGGGTATTCTACTTCTCATTCTTCTCTGATAATAAATCTCAAGAGAGAGAGAGACTCTATCAGTGAAACCACTTTCAACACCATTCCAAATTAAATTGTCCAGACACAGAAAAGCATAGGTGTTGACCAGAAAAATCCGAAGAACCTTGGAATTGCACTCGAGACACTGAAGTTGTGAATAAGGTAATTCTCTCTTCCTCTCCTTGGGACTTCGCTTACCAAAAAAAACAATGTAAATCCAAAAGAAAACAGTAGAGAGTCCAAACAGGCTGTGCAAACTTTTAATCCATAAAAACAGATAAAACGGTAGCCTAAAACTGTGGCTTTGAGGATAACCCTTCATCAGACCCTGGAGTTGAGAGAGATGGAGATGAACAGGAAGAAGACCAGCAACATTACTGAATAAATTGCCATTGCTTGAAAATAGATTGCATTTGTAAAATATGAACATGTGCAAAGAAAAGTGGGAAAGTATTGACTTTTGCTGACTTTTGTTAGGCATAGGGGACTGAAACGTAATGTCATTAATGGATAGATGGACACTGAGGGAGAGGGGAAGTGGAAGGAAAAAAGGCAACTGTAAGTAAATCACTTTCTTTTTCTTAACAGTATTTCTATGCAACTTTGCATGATAGAAATTACATGTTAAATAGTGAAGTGTTTTTTCAGATATTGTCATTATATCATAAAGACACTAAACAGATGCTTTTTTTCTTTGTTCTTTTTTAGTAGTATTAAGAAATGTAGACATTATAATGCAAAACGAAATGAAAGCTAGACAAAAATCATGTTTTTTGGTCTCATGTGGGTGTAACTTGGGGTTGTTGAGATGGGAGATGGGATGTAGAAGTACAACATGATCCTAACATATGTAAAACTTTTGAAAATGTTTTTTTCTAACTTTTGCATAGGGAATCGTTTGGATTAAGACCCCTGGCTTAATCTAATAATAATGTTTTAAAGATGAAACAACTATTCTTAGAGAACACTGAACATAAGAAAAGTTTTCCTTTATCAATAAATGTTCAGCATATCTTTAAAACTCTGCAGCTGAGAACTACATTTTTTCTTGTGTTTTCATAAACACAAGCTGATAATCGGGCAATAAAAAGCCGGAACAATGGTCTGTTTAAGGCTTAAGGTTAATGTTTTCTGAAAGCATGAAGTTGTTATTCACATCTGGGAAGGAAATAAACATAAAAAATAACAGGCAGCAATTACTGTAAGTAGAAGCACAAGCAGTAACATACATCTTAGCATGGATAATCATAAATTTAGGTTAGATGATGCCTGTATATGCAGCTCTTTATTTAGGAGGATTGTTCCTATTAGAAGGGTTAAACTTCATTATGTGAAGATGTACAAAGTTTTGTGTGTTTGTATTAAGGTAGCAGGGTATGGGGCTGTGTTTGTTATTTTGTTTGAGGGTTTCCATTAAAAGAAAAAGTCTTGTAAAATGTGATATAGGCACAAATGGTGATGACAATAAACAACTGTATAAAAGTTCAACCTGTCAAACATTAGTGGATGCAAGTATCATAAAAGCTGAAAAAAGTATCTAAAAAAGGTGTCATATATAATAGGCGGGAATAATAACATCATAATGGCAACACCACCTTCCATTTTTCATTTTTCATGGAATCTGAATGATTTCAACAATACAAAAAAAAATAAAAGAACATTGAATTATATTAAGAAACACAGAGTGCAAATAGCAATGTCACAGGAGACATATTTGAAGAAATTAGCATATGAATTTGATAACGAAAGGATTTCAGGATGGATATTCAGCAGAATATCAGGGACAAAGGAAAAAGGGAGTACTCACATAAATTGCAGTGGAGTTCCAAATCTGATACAAGAGGAAAAACATAATACTGGTAGATTTTTGGTAATAAGAGGCTAAGTGCAATGAAAGAGAATTTTACTGGCAAGCACATTCCAACCAAAACTGCCATTATGGAGTTTAAGAAAAGTTTGGGAGAAATAATCAGCTTTCAGCAGAAAATACTACCTATAGGTGGGGAATGGCATTTGATTTGCAACAGTGAGGATGTATCTGGGGGGGGGGGGTCCTAGAAGGGAAAACGTAACAAAAGAAGGTAGATTTCTTTAGAAATTTATGAAAATATTTGGTATGGAAGATGTAAACTCAGCAGTAGGAACTCTGAGAGAATTTCCATATTATTTCCAAGGTAGAAAAACTGGGCTAGACTAGACAGAAATTATATTTCATATGAACACATGCATTTAGTTGACAGTTTTGACACACATCCAATAACTATTTCAGCTCATGTGCCAACAATAACTAAAATAAAAATGCAGGGTAATGATGTAAAAATGAGACAATGGTGCTTTCCCCCTACCTGTTAAAATGAGAGGAATTTAAGCAATGGGTGGTCGAAATAAATCGGAAGGCTATTAGGAAAGATCGAAAGTATCTTTGAAGTTATAACTAATGACTGGGATAAGATAAAACTGGAGTTTAAAAACACAGTAGAAATTAGAGAAAAACAGATATGGTTAACAAGTAAAAAGAAGTATTTAGAAGGGATGACAAAGGTTAAAGTATTGCAAATGTCACAGAAAAAGAAGTTATGTACTCACCATAACTTTCCATCTGAGCAGTTGTACTTCATTTGATTCAACCTGTGGGAATATGGATCAGTATCGGATCCGGGCTGGCAAATATTACTAGCATCATCTCCAAGCTCCAGACTCCTCCCCTTACCCATAATACACCTCCACTGCCTTTCATCTCCAGATCGCGTTTGATGAACTTATACTTAGAACCCAACCTGATAACATACTTGTGACCTATACTGCAGCCCATAGGCTGAACATGCGCAAAGGTCCGGGGGAAGGAGGGAGGGATGGTTGAAGACAAATGAAGTACAACTACTCAGATGGAACATTATGGTGAGTACATAACTTCTTTATCTGAAGTAGTTTACTTCATTTGGTCTTCAACCTGTGGGACAGAGTCCTCAGCTACTAAACTCCTGGGAGGCCCTCATGGAAGGATATTCCAGTGCACAGTGGAGCCAACGGATGCTCTCCTTCTAGAAGTCAAATCCAATTTGCAATGAGAAATAAATGTATGAGATGAGGACCAAGTAGCTGCAGAGCAAATGCCATCCAAAGACACTCTAGACCAGAAAACTGCAGATGTAGCCATGGACCTAGTGGAATGAGCTTTTACCTGACCTGGAGGAGACGTGCCTTTCTCCTTATAGACCTGCAGGATGCATGAAGAAATCCATCTAGCTATTGTGACCTTGGAAATAGGTTTACCCAAAAAGGATCTATAGAATAACAAATGATCAGATTTACAAAAATGTTTTGTCCTGTGTAAATAGAATCATAACCGTCTATGAACATCCAACATGTGTAACGTATTCCATCCTGCTCGTAAAATTGGGAAAGAATACAGGCAAATTTATAGTCTGATTGATATTGACTGGTGATGCCACCTTAGGAAGAAAAGATGGATTGGTTTGAAGGGAAATTAGAAGTTATGTACCTACCATAACGTTCCATGTTAGTTGTCTTCTCTCGCCTTCTTTCTTGCTGGATGGGTTCGGAGCCGATCCTCGGCTCCGACTCGGCACTTGCTTTAGCTTGAGAACTCCTTTTACCAGATCGAGGCAACCCTATATCCCATGATGCAAGGCGGAACTACCTCAGATCTCGTTTGGTAGCTAACTTACCCTGCTAAGGACTAACCTAACAATTAGGAAAAAACAAGTTCATAATAAGAGTCCTCATATGAAGGCTCAGGAGGAAACAACCTGATAGGAACTCTTCAAGATCTGTGTCCAGGCCATTGCGGGGGGAAGGAGGGAGGGGCGCCAAGAAAGATACAGAGAAGACAACTAACATGGAACGTTATGGTAGGTACATAACTTCTAAATGTTAAGTTGTCAAATCACTCGGCCTAAATTCTTGCTGGATGGGACCACAGTCTCAGCACCTGTATCCTGGGTGGCTCCAATGGAACAGAACTCTTGAGAACTGTGGAACCAAAACTGGCCTGTCTCTCTGGAGGCCAAGTCTAACTTGTAATGAGAGACAAAGGTATGAGGCGTGGCCCAAGTAGCTGCTGCACAAATGGTATCAATGGGTAGTCTATCCTGAAAGGCTGCAGAAGTGGATAGACTCCTGGTTGAGGAATGTGCTTTCGGTTTAGAAGGTAGCTGCTTGCCTCTATGAGAGGAGTACACATAGGAAATGGTGGAAGTCAAACCATCTGGATAAGGTCACTTTAGAAACTGGAAGACCTATCCTGTTTTCTGCATTAGGAGACAACATAATTGGTCCGATTTTCTGAATTGTTTAGTTCTATGCAAATAGTAACCTTAGCTGACGATGGACATCCAAAAAATGAAGCTTTTGTTCAGCTCTGTCCAGAATAGTTTGGGGAAAAAGACACAGGTAGATCTATGGATTGGTTAATATGTGGTTTGAGACGCACCACTTTGGGGGAGAAAGGACCAGGGTTACGTTCTTAAGGATACCCTGTCCTTATGAAAACCAAGTAAGGGGAACGAATGCAGAGAGCTTTGAATCTAAAGCCCCTTTCTTGCTGAAGTGACAGCCAGTAAGAATATAGTTTTCAGATTACATAACTTCCAAAGAACATGAAGCTAGACGGGTTCAAGGAGGTAGCATCAAGGATGCCAACATTAAATTTAGATCCCATTCTTGAGGAGGAGGATGCTTTTATCGGCTGACTTTGGGAGAAAAACTTCCTCTCAGAAAGCGCCTTGCATAATCTAGTGAGACATAATGTTATTATCATGCAGGCCCTCACATGATACTTGGAAATAGCAGCCGAAGTTGAACTTTAACTGTAGATGAAGAAGATCCTGAATGAAAAAACTTCAGCCAGGAAATCTAAAACAGAATGCACAGGAGCAGTAAAGGGATCAATATTCCTGGAATTTGCCCAAATAAGCATTAACGTCGCCACTTGCTAGCATACACAGTTCTAGTGGACGCACTTTAAAGAAAGAACACTAAGATGTCTCTGACTGAATCAGAGATCACATCAGAAGCCACAACTAGGGAAGGAAGTGGAGCAACCAAGCAGTGAGGTTGAGAGAATGAATGGCCCGGTGCTGCTGACCCGACGGGTGGATCAAGAGATCCGGAACTGGGTCCAGATGCCGGGAATGCACCCAGGAGGTAGCGATGCAGAGACGGAAACCAAATTTGTCGAGGCCAGTAAGGGGGCAATGGAGAATCAACTTGCCCCTCAAAACGGTGGCTTTTCTGAATGACTTGTGGAATCAAGGGGAAGGGAGGAAAAGCGTGCAGAAAGTCCCGGGGGCCAATCCTGGGTTAGAGAGTCTCTCAGGGGTTGGCCTGGTAGGGGAAAGAAGGGTGAAAAAATCGGGGCACTTGTTGTTTTTGAGGTGTAGCAAAAGATGCAGCAACAAGGTGGCTGCCCCACTTCAGAAAATCTGATCCACTACAGATTGATTGAGAGACCACTCATTATGAGGAGCATCAGAATGGATCTGCTCAACCTGTCCGGGCCAAGAGGTGGACCTGCGGGGATATGCGTTGCTATCAGAAACCGATGAAAGGAGATTGCCCATTGCAAAGTCTGAGAGCTTCGACACAACAGGATAGGACCTGGTCCCGCCCACTGCTTGTTGATGTACCAAACCACGGACATGTTGTCCGTTTGTACTGCAATAGTCCTCGATGGGAAGAAAGTCGTTGAGGGCTTTGCACCAGCGTTAAAGCACCGCTCTCATCTCCAGGACATTGATGTGCAGATGGTATTCTATGGGTTGCCCACGCCCCTGTGGACCATCCTGCCCTGATAATGCCCCCCACCCGATCAGAGAGGCATCCCCGTAGTAACTGTGGCAACTGGAGGAGGGGAACAAAGGGTAAAGGCCCTGATGAAGAAGAGGGAAGATATCCACCAGTTTAGATGAGTTCTGCAACATTGTGTGTGACTAAGATTTTTGTGCCTCATCGGAAGACTGTGATGCGACCACTGAGTGAATAACATCCACTGCAGAGGCATATGGAGGCTTGAGCCAGTGGTAGAAGAACAATGGCCGCTATGCATAAGACCCAGAAACCTTTAGTATCAATCACGAGCACGACCTTGCTGCTCTGCAATAGGAATCGAGCGAATTTTTGGATGTCGAATTTACTTTGATCTGTTAGTCTAGCTAACTTACATTTTGTGATGTTTAATTCTGCGCCTATAAAAGGTGATAGATTGCTTAAGGCACATGAGAAGATTTCTGAGAAATTTCACACAAGAAATTCCCAAACTCCTGCAAAGCTGCAGAGTGTAGTCTCTGGTCTGAAAAGCTGACACCTGGTGGTGGCGGAGGCAAGTCGTCCAAAATAAAGGAAACTCCTGGAATCACTTGGCGTCTCAAGATGAGCTGGCGGTACTGCATGCATTTGTAAACACTCTGGGGGCTACAGAGAGAGTGAGGCCAAAGGGCAGGGAGCTCTGAATTGGTAATGACTGGTCCCTAGCCCAGTGGAGGAAACCTTCTGGGCGCTGTGAATCTTTACATGTGATGATGCAGCGTCCTGAAGGTCTATGAGCACATCCAGTTGTCCTTGCCCAGAAGGGCAGAATGGACTGAAGCGTGACCAACTTGAATCTTTCTTCTTGACAAATCTGAACTTTGAACTGCTCAGGTCTAAGGTGGTCTCCCAATCTCCGTCCTTTTGGGGACCAAGATCTCAGTAGGCCTTGGGATCCTACTTGGTCTGCGGGAAGACAGTAGTCTGGAATGACTCTTTTCTTAGGAGCTTTAAACCTCCTGTTCTGCCAAATCCCGCTTTGACCCGGGTGAGATGTCTGGAAGGATTGATGAGGTGGGATACCTTTGGAAGGGTTTTGTAACCCTCCGGATATGATCGACTGCACCCACATATCTTGTGAGAGGAATGCCAGGCTACTGGGTACAGCAAAATCCCTTCCCCGACTGCCTCCAAGGGTGGACAGTGGGGCAACACAGGGGTGCTGAAAGGGCTTCTCAGGGAAGACTCCTGTTGCCCTGGTTCTGGGGCCCCTGCCTCTAGGCGGCATCTATTGTGTTACCCCCTCTGCCTCTGAGGGGTAGAAGCTGACCACATGTGTCGGTGCAGCTCCTTGGAGGCTGCGGAACCACATCTTCCCTCCCTTCTGGGGACCCTTAATGGTCAGGATTATGG